>NC_044315.2:92006848-92266329 GCF_007474595.2 Lynx canadensis
CCCCGAAACCCCAAGCTCGGATCCACCCCTCTCCCGGTGCAAACCTGAAGCTGAAAGGACGCCCTCACTCTGCCCAAAGGCCGTTTGGGGCAGCTCCATCTCTCCCGGGGGGCACCCCCCTGCAGCACCCAGCAGAGCTCAAGATTCCCAGCTCCAGGGCTCCCAAACACCCAGCTCCTGCAGATTCGCCCACCTGCTGGAAATCGGAGCGTCCCCAGCAGCCCAGGAGAAAGAAGGCAGAAGTGAGCGTTGTCCCCACGCATCTCCCCCAGGGGCGAGGCTCCCTCATCCTCAGGAAAACCAGCCTGCTCAGAGGGAGAGAGCCTTGTGACTGGAAATCTGGCCGGTGTGGAATGTGGCAGACCCTGGTGGGCGGAAAGAGGAGGCTGTTGTTTACTCTTAGGAGCTTCCTCCAGGGGCAGGGGCCACGGGGGTGGGCAGCCTGCAGGCCCTTGCACTAGGCTGGTCCTGGGTCTGGAGCTCCGGACCCTACACCCCCGAGCGGGGCTGAGCCAAGCAGCAGAGTCTGGAGGAGGGAGCACTGGACTAGGGATCTTAGCAGATGTGGACCCAGGCGTGATTCTAGAACTGGGGCTGGGTTACTCACCCTTGGCTGGTGACAGGCTGCACCGGAGACAGCAGCATTCCAGCCTCCAACAACCCGCTCACGTCCACGGACGGCCCATGATCTGCCCTGCTCTCCTGTCCTCAATTCCCTTTGTCAACCTAAAATTGTCCGGAGGTGATAATTACACGAGCACATTTACCTGGGATCCAAGAACCGCAATTCAGGCCACGTAGATTTGGGTCACAATCCAAACAGTGCCCCACCAGGGAGCCAAAGTCAGGGGCCTTTACAGCAAAAGTAGGCTCGCTCGTGTGCATTGCTTACAGAGAATTTCACACTGGTGTTGGTTGCCGCAAGTTAAATCCGTGTAAGACACACCTCGACTAACGCTGTCAGTAAACAACCTCTCACTAGCTGATTGCAAGGGTTCAGGCTCGGTCCTTGGAACGTTTGCACTTTGGCCCAGTTCAAAAGTGCGTGGTTCCACCGGTGAGGATGTCGAGGACGTGAATATGGCCCATCTCCTTAATGGACTCCGGCTCCACTTAAAACCCCTTGACATAAATGGCCCCGTCTCACTTCACCCTCTGCGCCCAGGGCAGATGCCCGGCCCCCCACTGAACTCACTCCTCACTCTCCCCCTCCCGCCCCCGCCGGGCAGGGACGGTCACAGAACCAGGTGAGTGGCACCACATGTCACAGACTGCTTGGCAGCCCACTCCACTTTCTGGAAGGTTCTCAGCCACCCTCTCCAAAGCCCTGTTTCACACTCCCTCCCACCTCCAGGACACCGCCCCCCAACTCCCCTGACAGCTAGAGGGGGATCTGAAGGTCTCCTGGCTTCTCCTCCTCTTTATCAGGGAGGCTGCCCCGACTCCACCCTGGGCCAATCCGCTTCCCATTCCCTGACCACACCTGCAGGACTGTCTGAGGCTCTCTCTGTCCATCCTGCTTTTCTCCCTTTCCCTTTCCCAGGTATGCCATCCTAATTCACACTGTGCACTCCTGACTTTCTCTGTGACTGCTCTCTAGAGACCCAGATGGACACATGCCCTGATCCAAGCTGCATCACTGCCGGTCTGGGCATCTGTCATTGGTTCCCTCCGGCCTCCCTGCTCTCTCCCTCACGTCCTCCCCATCCCGTTTCTCTTAGAGCGGCAGTGACTTGACTTAAGACTCAAGTCAGATTGCATCACCCCCCAGCTCTGTAACAATCGATGGCTTCCCCTTGCCCTTGGGGTAAAACGTCCAAACCCCTTCCTGAGGCCTCCAAGGCTCTGTAATCATAGATCAGACTGGCCCCTGCCATCCCTCCGCCTGCCTCTCTAAGGCCTCTTCTCCCCGCACACAGAGCCTCAGCCACACCAGCCTGCTTCTCACTGTTCAGATACTGCTCTTTCCTCTGAGCCCTGGCTTTACGTTCCAGTTTCAGCTCAAATGTCACCCGCTCAGGAGGCCTTCCCTTAGGACCTGATCTAAGCGACCTCCAGGTAGGGTTGCCACATTTAGAAAATAAAAACCGGGGCACTCTGTCAAATTTGAATTTTGGAGAAACAAAGAATACTTTTTGTTTGTTTCAGTTGACGTATGCCCCAAATAGTGCAGCTCTTGCATCGGATACATTTATACAAGAGCTATCCTTTGTCAGAAATTCCCATTCCCCTGGGCCCCCACACCCCTGGTCACCCTCTTCCCCAGCATCTCACTTCATCACCTTAGCGACAGGTACCCGCATCCAGAATTACCTGGTTCAGTTTGTGATCAGTTTCTCTGAAAACCCCCCACCCCCGCACGACACACACTCACCGCGAAGCTTCAGGGAAGCGAAGGCGTCATGGGCTCATCAAGGTACCGAGGGGCCACGCAAGGTGTGCTAGTGATTTATTACCACCGATGTCGCGCAAACTAATACGCAGCATTGTCATCACGCTTTCTCACTGCTGCTGGACGTGGCTCAAGTGCTTCTGCAGCCCCAGGACACACGTGCCGCTTTACCAGCGCTCTGGGGCCCTTTTTCCGTCTCGCGGGCTCAGTTTCCCCACTTGGGGAGGGCGGGGCGGGGCCCGCGCGCCTTTGCTCCGCTACCCGCTCCCCCCCTCCGGCGGCTCCCCAACCGGGGCCCGTCCGCCCAGCGCCCCCTCGCGGTCGCCTGCGCCCCCGCGCTCAGCCGGCCCAGCTGCGGTGCTACACCGACAGCGGCCCCCCAGTTCTTTTCCGGCGCACGCGTCTCTCGTCCCCCGTCCCGGCTCTCGGTAGGGCCCCGGGCCTACCCCAAGCCTACCCCAGGTCATGGACCCCGGACGCCGCTCCTGGGGTGGTGGCCCTTCTGCCAGGCGGGAGAAGAGCCCCGCCCTGCTCCCGGCCGTGCGGAACCAGGAAGGGAGGCCCGGTTTCCAGCCGGTCCGGAGAGAAGAGCACTTCCGGAGGCCGGGACGCACGTGCCGGGGCGCGCGCGGGGTCGCTTCCGGGGTCCCGGAGGCTGGTGTCTCTCGGGCGCTGGGTGGGCAGAGCCCGGCCGGGGGCGGGATGGCCAAGGCGCTGACCTCCAGGCGCGCCCCCGGCGACCCCGTGGCTGAGCCGGGGCTTGGCAAGAAGGTAGCTCGGAAGAAAAGCAGGAAGAGGAGGTTCTGGAAAAGCCGAGGGCGAGAAGCGAGCAAGACAGCGGGCTGCGGCCCCGGAGTCGCCGTGGTCCGACCTCCGAAGGCGCCGGAGGACTTTTCCCGCAACTGGAGGGCGCTGCAGCGGGTGAGGTTTGAGGGGCCGCGCGGACGGAGGCAGAGGAAGACGCGTGGGGCCGCTGTGCGGGCACATGGCGGCAGAAACCTTGCCGACAGAGCCTGTCGCGGGAAGGTTAGCCTGTGAGGGTGGACAGCGAGTCCGCGGGAACGTGATAGAACCGGGGTTTGTGAGTGAGTAAAGACCTTGATGGCAGCTGCCCCCCGGGGTACTGATCTCTGGAAATGCGCGGACTCCGCCGGTAGATCTACACGTGTGTTGTTGTTTAACCCCCACACCGACGGTGTGCGGTGGATGCCTGTGTCGTCTCCTTTTACAGACGAGGAAGGGAGCCCGGAAAGGTTAGAGAAATTGTCCAGGACTGCAGCCGGGTGGGCAGAACCGGGTGTCCCACACCAACAGCCACTGCTCTGAACCCCCTGTGGTGCCCTACTGCCTTTCTCCGCACGGGTGGCCAGGCCCTTCGTGGAGGTTTCTTCTTCTTTCTCCCTTAAGTTTATTTACTTACATATTTTGAAAGAGGAAGAGAGCACCAGTGGGGGAGGGGCAAAGAGAGAGAATCCCAAGCAGGCTCGATGCAGGGGTCAGTCCCGTAACCCTGGGATCGTGACCTGAGCCGAAGCCAAGAGTCGGTTGCTTAACCGACTGAGCCACCCAGGCCCCCCACGTGGCGGTTTCTTTCTGCCCGATGCTGTTCCATGCCGTTCAGTCATCAGTTCTCTACGCCTTCCTCGAAGCGAAGCTGCCGTTGTGTTGTCATCGCTGTTTTCCAGGTGAGGAAACGGAGGCACAGAGCTTGAGGAGTTTGGCCCAGTGTCACAGAGCTAGTAAAAACGCGGCAGATCGGGGTGCAGACTCACCCTTCCCAGCGGGAGTTTGTGTTCTTTGCTACCACCGACCTTCAGAGTCTTCCACAACGTCTTGGGCTCTGTTTCGGAGCCTCGGGCGATAGAGAAAAGCTTCTTGAGCCTCTTAATACGGCCAGTGTCGTAGGGATGGGAGATCCTAACCGCCTGTCTGGACGGACAGGACTGAGGAGGCTCCTTCAGGCAAACCCAGGGTTCTGGACGATTTCTTGAGCTGTGGCTCTCCTTCCCTCTCTTTCAAGAAGGTAAAGCAAAATCAAGTGAGCGGAAAGGAGATTTATTAGGGGGAAAGCTTGTATTTTCTGTACGTTCTACAAAAAGTCAGCCCTTCCGTGGTTAAACGTTGCAGGAACAAGTAAGTAGAAACCCACGTTGTCTCTCAGCTCGGTGCCACCTCCCAGGGTCTTAACTGCGGTTGAGAACCGCCGTGCTGGGGGCTGGGGTGCAAGGGAAGGGACACAACAGCCCTGCTTGCCTGAGCACAGTGTATGGCTACCGGCAGCTCTTCAGCCGCCACGGGCTTGAACCCGTGGCTTGAACCAAACTCTTGGTCGAACACACGCCCCTCTGTCTTCCTGAGACCCTCGAGGGGTTTGTAAAGGATCTGGTTCCCATCCCCCCTCCTCCCCCGCTTTGTTGGCCTAGTCTGTGCAGGAGGGAGCTCTAACACGAGCCCTAAGCAAACGGGAGAACAGCTTGCTCACCATCCCTTAGGCGGAGTGAAGTCATTCGGGAGGCACTTAAGGTGTTGGACGGGCGTTTAAAATTTTGTAGGAATGAGGCAGCAGGTATCAGATCATGCCTTGTAACGAGATAAGCGAAGAAGACCGTCTCACCGCAAGTGACCAGGCGTGAATGAGAAGGGCTTTTGCCAAACTGTCAGATGATGGATCTCAGCGATGCCCGTAGGGGTAGACGGGGTGTATACACACGTAAGTTTTTCAGTCTCTCGTGCTTGGTTTCCAAATTAAAACGTGTCGTGTATTTTATTTTGGGTCCTCTTAGCTCCTGAAACAAAAAACACAGGCCCCGGAAAAGCCTCTTGTTATCTCTCAGACGGATTCCAAAAAACAGCCCGGAATTATCCAACCGAACAGAAAAGTCGTCCCAGATAAAGCAAAGAGAAGTGAGACGGGGCCAGAAACAGCGGCCCCAGCGGCCACGGGGGGCTCTGGTCCTTCAGTACCTCCAGCGGACAGGAAGGCGCCGGCTCCCCGCACAGAGGTCAGCAGAGCGGGGCACGATGGGAAGGGAGCCGAGAAAAGGACAAATGACGATACTTCTCCGAAAGGAGGAGATGCCAAGCGCAAGAAGTGGAAAGCTAAGGAGGCGACTGTGGCCTTGACTCCGGCCGTGCCCACCGAGTGAGTACAGGGGGTGTGTCCGCCTCCCTGTGCTGCGCGTGGCCTTCGTCAGCTCATCCCTGAGCATCTGTCTCCTGGGGGGGGCCTGGGGGGCGGGGGGGGTGGCCTCTCCGCAGTCTCTCCATCACCTCCTCCCAGTGCTGTCTCTCCGTTTACTAGTTTCCCCCAGGACGGAGGCGTGATGAGGGCAGGGCCTGTTTGGTAACCGCTGTATCTCCAGGGCCCAGAGCAGAGCGAGGCCCTTAGGCCTCCGGTAAAAATTTGTGGGGTGAACGGAGGTCAGAGCCAGAAAGGCCCAAGTTTGAAACGATTCCTGCGTCTGGCCAGTCAAGTGCTTTGGTGGGGTTCCTCGTGGCCACCTGTGGTGCTGGGAGGCGGGGCTTGCGAGATGGGCGGGGCTGCCCCCTCCCCTTCCCCGGGCACCCTGTGGAGGTCACTCCCACGGGGAGAGCAGGGGCCCGGGGTCAGTGGCTGCCTCCAAATGGCTCGGCTGGAGGCAGCGCAGGAGTTCGTAAGTCAGGCTGCTGGCGAGTTACCTGGGCGCCGAGGACACGGTTGCTGAAGCTTCCGGGAGAGAGCGGTGTGAGTGCCGGCCACGTGTCGCTGTGCCGGTCCGCTCTCTGGAAACCCAGGGCCCTCCCCCTGAGGCCGGCGGTCCGGCAGGAGAGACGGCCAGACGGAAGCTAGGCGGGTAATTCTGTGAGTGTGGGCAGCGTAAATCGGTGAGGACGGAGCTCGTGGGCGCAAACGGCCAGAGGAATGTGTCCACCCAGTGGGGTCGGGAAGCGGTTTCTAAGGAGGTGACGTTTAGCTGCGCCCGGGAGGCAGTTCACCAGGCAGACGTGTGCGTCCTCGCGTGGGCCTCTGTGTGGGCATGGTGTGCAGGTGCCAGGGGTCGCCAGAGTTTGGGGGGGGGGGGGGCTCGGGGCGTCTGCGCTTCCCTTTTATAGTCGATGTGTGTATCTGTGTCTCGTGTTCGGTGACGAGCTTCCTGCTCTCTCAGTTCAGAAGAGAGCGTTAGCAGCCGTCGCCCGCAGCCCGCACGTCTGTGCTCTGTGTTCTTTGTGTTTCTCTGTGGTTCCTGGGTTTTGGGGTAGCGAGCGCGTCTCCCAGTTAAGAAAAGCGGCCGAAGGACCGCGCTGAACCAGTAGCAAGGGCGGCGGTGTGGGCCCGACCGCGGGAGCCCCTCCGCTGACGCCCGGTCCCTCTGCCTTCCAGGGAAGACATCTGGTTCGATGACGTCGACCCGGCGGACATCGAGGCGGCCCTGGGCCCGGAGGCGGCCCGGATAGCAAGGAAGCGGCTGGGGCAGAGCGAGAGCAGCATCGCGCTGGTGAAGGAGCAGGCCTTCGGCGGGTACGCGGGGCCGGTGCCCAGCCGGGGAGGGCGAGGGTCTCGGGCAGGGGCTCCCCCGCGCCCCCAGCGGAGTCGGGCAGGCGCCGCCCCATCCTACGAGGAGCCCTGAGAGCCAAGCCGGTCTCCAGGCGGCGGGGGGCGCAGCGTTGAGTAAGTGGGACCTTCGGCTCCCTTCAGCCTGACTAGAGCCTTAGCCATGGACTGCGAGATGGTGGGCGTGGGCCCCAAGGGGGAAGAGAGCGTCGCCGCCCGCGTGTCCATCGTGAACCAGCATGGGAAGTGTGTTTACGACAAGTGCATCAAGCCCACCCAGCCGGTTACGGACTACAGGACGGCGGTCAGCGGGATACGGCCGGAGAACCTCAAGCAGGGTGGGTCCTCCCTGCTGGCGAGCGCGGGAGAGGCGGCGCCTGGGTCCCTTTCTCCCCATTTATTGTTACTATTAAGTTTATTCGTTTAGAGGGGGTGCGAGCAGGGGAGGGGCAGAGAGGGGGAGAGCATCTCAAACAGGCTCTGTGCTAAAAGCACAGAGCCTCACACACAGGGCTTGAACCCACGAACCATGAAATCGTGACGTGAGCCGAAACCAGGAGTCAGACGCTTCACCCACGGAGCCATCCAAGAGCCCCCTTTTTAAGTTATTACTTTATTTTTTTGAGTAATCTCTCCACCCAAGGTGGGGCTTGAACTCACGACCCCGAGATCAAGAGTCGCACGCTCCTCTGAGCCAGCCGGGCACCCCCTGTCTCTTCCTTTTGTCCCCTTTCTGTTCTGGAGCATTGGCCACAGCAGGAGCCCCAATAGTCCCACGTCTCCCAGGGTGACTGTTTTCAGATGGCTCTCAGGCACATTTGTGTCTTCACCCGTGTGTCATTTGGCAGTAGGGACCCAGAGAGTGTGCCGGCGTGGGGGTGAGGAGGGAAGGTGGGGACAGATGGGAGTGTCTCGTGGATCTTCGTGAGGACCTCGGGAAGCCACGGGGAGGTCTGAGCAGTGACAGGCCCGGCTCAGGTTTCCACAGGTTCCTCCCGGCCACGGGATTGAGAAGAGACTCGGGCCACGAGGGTGGAAACAGGAAGAGGGGGCACGTGCCGCCAGTGACCTGGTCATGGTCGGGGGGCGCCGTGAGAGGTGACAGGACGTGGCCCAACTCCGGGTGCACCCTGAAGGCGGAGTCCGTGGGGCCTGCTGGACTGGCCGTGGGGGAGGAGTCACCCAGGGCGACTCTGAGGTCAGGGACCTGAGAGGTCCCGAGGCCACTGCTTTCCCTGGCCCCCGCGGCCTCCTTTCTCTGTGCCTCTCAGATCCCCCGTGCGCACATAACCAACCAGGCGGTGCCCCGGCCTGACCAGTCCCTCCGGTTCCAGGCTCGGTCAGGTCCTGCTCAGCGTGGGCCACCCTGGACCTGAGCGCTTCTGTCCGGGGGCGGGCACGGTGGCTCCGAGCCTTCCCTTGGCGGGGGAGGGAGAGGACCAAGGGCGTCTGCCAGGAGAGCAGGCGGGGCTGCCTCCGGAGCTGGAGGTCTGGGGGAGCACTCCTCGCCGTCTGTGGCGGGGGACCAGTCTTGTTTTTACCTCCGGTTGGAAAGCACGACATCTAAGACCGATTCTGACTTGAGTCAACAGTAAAAAGGACTGTCGGGTCGCTTCCGAAAGGCCACTCTCCTCCCTGCCTCTGTCGTGGCCGTGGCAGGTGTGATGGGCTCAGCAGCGTGGCACACGGCGCTAAAATCCACTTCTTCGTTCTCGTCAGGAGAAAACTTCGAAGTTGTTCAGAAGGAGGTGGCGGACATGCTGAAGGGCCGGATTCTAGTCGGACACGCGCTGCATAACGACCTAAAGGTACCGCTGCCTCGTGCGGGCTGCACCCCTGCCGTCGCCCACACCGCGTTTTGGACGCATTTCAGTGTTTGGTTTGTGCACCTGGGTGTCGGGAAGGCCCCCCAACAGCATCAGACGCCAGTCGTCCAGTTCTCCCTGTGTCCTGGGGGAGCGCTGGGCGTTTCTCAGTTCTTTAATTTTTTTTTTAACGTTTATTTATTTTTGAGACAGTGAGAGACAGAGTGTGAACAGGAGAGGGGCAGAGAGAGAGGGAGACACAGAATCCGAAGCGGGCTCCAGGCTCTGAGCTGTCTGCACAGAGCCCGACATGGGGCTCGAACTCACAAACCGTGAGATCGTGACCTGAGCCGAAGTCGGAAGCCTAACCGACTGAGCCACCCAGGCGCCCCTTCATGGCCTTTTAAAGTAACCCGGAAGTACTGAAACGAATATAGCAGGCGCTCTGCCCGCCGCAGCACGGTGCCGAAGTCTCAGTGGCCCCTCCCTGTTGGGCCATGCTGTCTCCTCACACCTGTTCCGTCCCTGGCGACTTGGGCAGGCTCGTGTCCGGCGGTCTCCTGAGACCATCCTGAGGTCGCGAGATGAGCTGTTAGAACACGTTCTCCGTAACTTCCCCGATGTGCGACACCCACTCAGGACACAGGAGCGCGGTGGTTGCTGGATAATTGATGGCTGTCGGTCTCCGGTTTCCGTGGTTTCGAGATTGTGTTTCTGTTAACGTGGTTCTTGCTGTTGGGCGTCGTCTTTAGTCCGTGTGAGAGTTTTCCATCCCGAGTCCAAGTTCACGTCAATACCTGCTTACCCGTGTGTGTCACCCGTTAGGATTCCTTGTAAGAGGCTGTTTGAAAAAAGGGAGTCCCACTGCTGCACGCTGACAGCGGCTGTGACCGTCGCTGTATTCTCTTCTTCCAGGTGCTGTTTCTTGATCACCCAAAAAAGAAGATTCGGGACACGCAGAAATACAAACCTTTCAAGAGTCGAGTGAAGGTATTTAAATAAGCATGGCTGTGTGCGTCGTAGTTGTTGGCTGGTTCATGTGATGATTGGTTTTGGGTGGCCTTCTAAGTTTTGAAACAGAAATGTTTAAAAACCAAAAACAAAACAGAGTTTTACTGAACGTTGCCCTTTAAAAGTCAGTGTGACCAAGGGCCGGCTACCCCGGTCTCCACGGGGAGGCCCCCAGCAGTGGGAAGAAGCTGCCCTCAGATCTGCTCCAGAGGGAGTCAGACACGCAGACCCCTTTCCAGGCCCTCCCCTGCGGGCAGACCGGGGTGTCACGTGCCCTAGGTGCCCCGGGCGCTTCCAGTGAAGGCACTTTGGAGGTCCCTGGGCCGGGGCTCAGTAGGTGACCCCCCTGCTGAGGCCTCCACCCCAGCATGGCTGCGTGCTGTCCCCTGGCAGAGCGGAAGGCCATCTCTGAAGCTGCTCGCGGAGAGAATCCTGGGGGTCCGGGTGCAGCAGGCAGAGCACTGTTCGGTAAGTGTCCTGGGGTGACAGTCCTCAGGACTGGGGGCCATCCCTCACCTTGTGGCCAAGGCACTCTGTCGGGGCCCGGAAGACTTATTTTTAGAAGGCCGCCGGTCCACAAAAGATGACATGGTACAGCGGGCTTGCAGAGTGGCCGTGAAATTCTGGATGTTTGTATGTAGCTCGTCAACACTTACACACAAAAAACTGCCACATCACAGCCCTTAGGAGAAAAAGTCCCCCGTCTAGATTGAAGCCTTTACAGGCCGTGCGGCCCAGGCCGGTTGTTCCCCTGGGCCTTGGGACAGGCTCCAATGACAGGGCTGGGGGGTGCTGGCACCAGGCTGCTGGCCCACGGAACCCAGCCCCTGCGTCGAGGCCTCGGTCAGCATCCCGCCCGGACCCCCGCTCGCATCTGCGTGTCTGCGTGCATCCTGTGGGTTGCTGTCCGATACACCTCGCGAGAGGCAGCAGGTCTGTTCCTGCCTCCCTCTGGTCCTTTCTTCCCCCGCAGGCTGGCACCTGAGCTGCCAGAGCCCCGCTGGGATCAGACCCCCAGGTGGCTGCTCTGCTTGGCTTTCTCCTTGGCGTGCCCCGCGTGTGGCTCGAGGGCTCGGGTCGTGTGTGCCCTGCCCGTCGCCTGCTGGGACAGTCACAGTGGTGTTCTGTGCCCCCTAGATTCAGGATGCCCAGGTGGCGATGAGATTGTATGTCCTGGTGAAGAAGGAGTGGGAGAGTTTGGCCCAGGACAGGCGCCCCACGGCCCCCACTCCAGACAGCCACAGCACCTCCCGTCCGCAGGCGGTTGTGACCACGCACAAGACAGCTCGGGTCTCCCCGTAGCAGCAGCTCTGCTGAAACATGTTCACCGTCCTGGCGGCAGGGCGTGGGGGCGGCCGAGAACTGCTTCCTCCCTCTGTGCCATCCCAGACCTGGCCCTCCTGCTGCGGGCAGGCAGCACGGCGGGGCTCTGTCCTGAAGACTGACGGCAAGTCGGGGGGCGTTCTGCAGTGTGCTGTCCCCACAGCGGGGTGGCATCTTTGCCGGGGATTCGCCGGGTCCCAGGAGCCGGGGGCACCCAGCATCCACTGGGTTTGTAACATCTTCCTGGGAGGAGGCCAGACCCCTTTCTGTGCCTCGGGTCACAGGTCACGTAAAGAACCCCACCGGACTCACGGGCCGCACCCAGCGTGTGCAGTGAGCTGTGCTCCAGCCCCAATCCCAAGTTTGCCGCGGCCGCCTTTGGACTTGGAGAGATTCTCTGAGGGTGCCGATCCTTTCTCACACCCCCAGCCCCACCCCACAGGTCCACCCGCCAGGTTTCAACTTGGGGTCAGGGCCCGCGGCGCGGCGAGGGAGGCTCAGCTCGTCTGTGTTGGGTGACCCCCCAGAGGCGGGTGTCCCTCCCCGTCTGGGACAGATGTGCCGATCCCCAGCTGTGGGGCTGGAGCACCGTGCGGGTCTGTCCCGGGTGTGAGGGTCTTTGAGAAGAGTCGGGAGCCCGGCATACGGCCCGGCTTTACCAAACCGCCTGACGTGGCACAAGGAAGCCCCGGACCCACTGAGGAGATTTAACACAGGTGGGCTTTTACTGGAGGCGGAGTGTGGGGAGGTCGCTCTTTCCGCGTTTAGACGGGTCTGAAAGGGCCGCTTTTTCCACAAGGGCCACGCTGACGGGTCCAGGGCCGAGGTCTGTGCGGAGCCTGCTGAATCGAGCCCCCGGGGCCCCACCGGTGCGCCACGCTGCCCCCCAGGGCGCCTGCATGAGCGAAGTGGAACCCCCCCCCCCCCACACACACACACAAAACCTAAGGAAAATGCCGCTCACCGGGCAGCTCCAGGGCCCGACAAGGAAAGGAAGGGCGGGAGAGAAGGTGCGGGGAAGCGGGAGGCCGTGGGGTGTCTGCCTCCTCAGGGCAGAGCCGACTGTCCTCCCGCGGAGCCTGGTGGCGTGCCGGCCTCCAGCCTCAGGAGTACCTTCTCTGCGTAGGAAACCAGCTCCTGGAGAGACAGCCAGTAGGCACCGTGTCTGTGACACTCTTGGGACCTACTCGTAGGTCTTTTTGTGACCGAATCTGCTCTTCTGTGAAGAGGTCCGATCGTCCCTGCCCCTTAGGTTTGGGGGGCCCAGAGACACATGTGAAGTCAAACGGGAAGAGAGTCATGAAAACTACACACACACAGTGGGTGCTTGGGTGGCTCAGTCGGTTGAGCGTCTGCCTCGGTTTTGGCTCAGGTCATGATCTTGGGGTCGTGGGATTGGGCTGCACACTGAGCGTGGAGCCTGCTCGGGATTTGTTCTCTCTCCCTCTGCCCCTCGCCTGCTCATGCCCCCTCTATAAAATAAAACAAAAAAACACCGTACACAGAGCCAAGTCTGTTTGGCACAATGTGTCTTGTTCTGGGCCCCTCTGTGCTACCCAGATCTGGCCGTAGAGGCAGTTGGGGGCCTGGTGTGTTGGGCCCCCGCTGACACTCACCAGGCTGGAGGTGAAGCGCTCCTTGATCTCCTGGGCCAGAGGCTGGATGCCACTGGCCCACAGCTCGGGCAGGATTTCCTCTGTGGGCAGAGCGGAGGGTCCTGAGGTCAGGGCCCAGCCAGCCCGATGCTTGTACAACCCGGGCCGGGGCACTTCTGAGGCCAGTGGGACAGAGCCGGGCGCCATCCCACTTGGGCTTAGCATGACCGCACGCTGCCTCTGGGGCTCACCAGCCGGTGACCCCCACGGTCAGCGCGGCACCCGCTGCCTTGAGTTCTGTTGAACGCACAGAAGTTGCAGGGAAGGGTTCCTTTCCTTGTCCCCACCAGTAAGCTGGGAGCAGGGTGCCTCTGACCACTGGCTTCCTGGGGGGATGACAGGGAAAGGGGGACTCGCACCGTAGGACGTGAGGTGGGCCAGCAGCATGCAGATGTTCACCACCACCTCCGGGTCATCCTTGTACAGCCGGTACGTCTCCCGGATGAGGCTGAGGCCGCCACCGCCCTCCTCTGGCATTGCCACCTGCAGCGCTGCCAGCTCTGGTGGGGGTGGGGGGGGTGGGGTTCATTTCCTGCAGCTGCCTGTGCCTTGGTGTCCTCCAGGAAGGGGGCTGACGGCAGTCCAGGGTGCTCAGGATAGCAGGGACCTCCGCCATTGGCAGAGGAGGCCAGTTTCCTGCTGCCTGGGGAGCCGCTGAGGCCAGCATTGCCCCACGGGTTGTAAAGGTCGCGAAGGCATCTGCAGGCCGCTTTCCTCCTGGTGGGAATGTACACCCCGCCCCCCCAGCAGAAGGCTCCCGCTCGAGGGCTGGCCTCTGGCCGCAGACGGAAGAGAAGCACTAGGACGCGTTCCAGAGCATGCCTGTAGGGTGGGCCTGGGGGAGTGCCAACGCGGTACACGTACACCCCCAGTTAGGGGTCAGGCCCTGGCTCTCGAGGGGCCAGGGGCCTGTGAGATGTTACCGCTCAGACCCTCCCGGAGCCTGGGGGACCTCACACGCAGACTTGAGTTGTCGGGCAGGCAGGTGGCAGAGTCCGTTCCCGCTCACGCTCTGGCCCCGGCTTCTGACCACCCCTCCATTGCTGAGCCAGGTCACATCTGCCCTCGGGACCCCAGCTCCCCTTCCTGTCCCACGAAGGTCGGCAGCTGCTGCAGACCCCGTGTCGGGAGAGGACGACCCTGCCGGCGCCCTTTGGAGCCTCTCCAGGAAGGAGGGCGGCCCCACTCCCGCAGGCCCGGACCGCCTCAGGCCGAGAAGCAGACAGAGGCCTGGCCGCCTGGCCCCCGTCCAGCCCACCCTGTGTACCTGCCCTGAAACGCTGCGTTGGGACCAGACCTCAGAGGGGCTGGAGCATCCCTCACGCGCCAGCTGGCGGCCTGTCCAGTCTCGGGTCCCAAGCGTCTCCGAAGGGTTATTGTGCCACGAGACAGTCACGGCCCCTAGCACTGCCACCCCAAGTAACAGCGCTCAGGCTACTGGGGGGGGGGGGGGGAACCCGTCTCCTGGGTGTTTCCATAAGCTATACCCGTAGGGATACTGCGCTGACCTAACACCTGTTCAGAGTGTTTATGGGCAGGGAAAGAGAATCTCAGCGTAGCATGGAGCTAAAAAACCCCACAAAACCAGTATGTATGTGAAAAGTCTCCACGGCAACTTCTGGATGATGGGACTATAGGTTGCTCTTTTTCGATTTTGACTTTTTGGTTCTGCTTTTGGTTTGTGGGCAGCTGGCAGACACGACTTGTTGAGTCCTGGCCCCCCGCCTCCTCGGAGTAGCCCAGTCCACTCCCTGGCTCACCGGACACCTTTGCGAGGCTGGCCAGTCCCCGGTAGGCGTTGTTCACCAGTGGGGTTCTGTCCTGGCAGAGCCGGATGCTTTGGAGGAACAGCGTCACCACATCTGCGAACTGGTGCTCCTTTATGCAGCCTGCGGAGGGCCTAGTCAGGCCTCCTCGCCTCACGGGTGGGGTCCGTGCCGCCCAGCCCAGGCCGCTCACCCAGCAAGGACAGCAGCCAGAAGACCGCGCAGCCGGCTTCAGCCATCTCTGCGTCCGTGGGGTGGGCAGCCAGCACCTCAGCGATGAGGACCGGGGCTCTCTCCAAGGGGGTCTTGTTCACAATGACGGCTGGGACCGGGACAGGATGAAGGAGGGGACACCTAGCCCTTGAGTGCCCGCAGGAGTGCCTGCTGTGTACGCGACCCCACGCCCCCTGCCTCCCACCAAGGACACCAGGGCCAAAGCTGCTGGGAGAGAGTTCAGGCGAGAGGGGAGTTTGGGGAGGGGAGGGACTGTCTGTCCCCAGGGGGTCTCGGGGAATTTTGCACTTTGGGTGTGGGCAGGCCTCTCTGGTTTCCCAGGGTCTCCGTGGCCCGGAGCCCCCTTCTCCTTAGAACTACTGCCCAGGTGCTGCAGGGCCCAGAGGGCGCCTGGAGGAGAGGGAGCAGCCCAGCCCCTTTTCTGAATCAGAGGCATCCGCCAAGGGCACCCTCAGAAACCAGGGACTGCCCAGGAAATCCCAGGGTGGGTGGCAGGTAGAGGGGGCTCCCAGGGCAGGAGCCACCAGAGTCGGTGTGGGCGGGGGGGGGCACCCCACCCTGGGTGGAGCCCCCCTCCCTTGTCCTCCTCCCCTCCTTTCTCTTCCTCTGCTTCCAGGCTCTCAGAAGAGCCTCTCTGTGGGCTCTTGTCCTGAGGCCCTCGAAGGCTTGCAGAGGTGATCAGGGAGCAGTGAGGACACCAGCCCCCAGGCGGGAGAGCAGGAGGAGGGGACCCTCACCGTCCACCATCAGGGCCCAGAGCAGGCTCAGGCCGTCGACGCAGATGTCCCTGTTTGTGGGGAAGGTCCTCAGGTGCTCCAGGATATGCTCGAACAGCCCAGCCTCCTGGAGCTCCTCTGAGGCCGATTCTGTGGGCAAGACCCGGAGAACCCCGTCCGTCTGTGGTCCTTGCCCCCCACGTTTCTGGGCGCCTACTCTGTGCCAGTCATACCCAGTGCAGGGCCCGGAAACTGGAGGACGCGGTCCATCCCCTGGGCCGCCAGTCCCCGTATCGCCCATCCCAGTACTGGGCTGGGACCGGCCTCCTGAGAGGACAGCGTGATTGTGTCCCGGCGGGTGGGCCGACCCCCAGTTTGCCTGATGGCTCTGATGTATGTCTGTCGTCCTGACGTGCCTCCTCACGGCACCCTTGCCCACTCCCCAAAGGGGGATCCAGCCAGTGTGGTGAGGAGCAGTGCGGGGTCCCTGCCCTTGGCTGGCCACAGGGCTCTAGGTCCCAGGGTTCACGGGCCCAGCTTCCCGCTGGAGAGAGGGCTGCTGACCCGGGGAGGAAGGTGGGAACAGGTCAGGTACCAACGCCCTGGTCGCGATCCTCCCCGTGGCATTCCCCATCTGGCCGCCTACGGCCTGCCTGCCTGGTGGCTCCAGGAGCCCAGGTGCTCCGGGGAGATGAACAAGGCAGAAGCCGCTGCCGTGAAGCCCGTGGTGGCACCTGGCACCCGGTCGGTGTCCGTGCACGTTTGTGGAGGGAACAAGTGACCGTCAAATGGAAGCTCCGCGTTGGGAGATAAAACAGAACGACTGCGTGGGCGACACCCGCCGAAGCCAGTGCAGGTCGGGCCGCATCCGGAGCGGGCACGCCCCTGTGCCCCGGCAGTGCCCCCGCCTCCGCCCAAGAGAGGGAGGGCCAGGCACACCCACCCTGGCTGGAGATGATGGCGAGCACGCTGTAGACCGTGACCAGGAGCTGCTCTGACTCGGGATGAATCCGCAGGCAGCTCAGCAGGACGGAGACGACGGAGCTCTCACTCGGCACCTTGGCTGCGGGGTCCTGTGCCAGCGCTGCTTGGGCCGAGGGAAGATGCCCAGGGTTACGTCCCGAACCTGGGTTCATGGGGCAGGTGGCAGGCAGGTGTGCCCCCTCCCTGGCTGGGGTGGGGGTGGGGGGCAGTGCCCCCACTTCGCATGGAGAAAGCCTTGCCCGCCTGGCACGGAGCACGTCCCCCCAAGTGCCCGCTGCACGACAGTGAGTGGCGCTGTGCAGCCAGGGCTGGTTTCCAAGGCTCTGCTGGCTCTGGGACGGCGTGCCAGAGTCCACATCTGACACAGGCGTGGCCCGGAACCCACCTTGGCCCAGGGTGCGCAGCAGCAGGGAGCAGGCGTGCAGCTGTACGTCAAGGATCCTCTCGTGTTGCTTCATGATGGCGGTCAACAACTCCACCAGTTCTGTCGGCCACGGCAGACCTGGCAGGGCAGGGTGACGAGGTGAGCCTTGGCATAGGAGCAGGGGTGGGACGGGTGTACAGACCAGACCAGGGACCCCAACTCCGCTAGGAGTCCACAGGGCATCGTGCACGCGGCCCCGGAGGGACGCGGAGGCGGGGAAAGAAAGTCCTTATTGGGCGCCTGCCGCGTGTCTGCTGTGGGCATCTCGTTCCAGCAGCCCTTCTTGTCACTCTCGTCTTACAGATGAGGAAACCGGGCAGAGAGAGGACAGCTCTTGCCTCAACAGCCTGACTCTGGAGCCCGTGGCCATAACTACCCTGAGTGTGGGCATCTGTGGGTGTCGTTGACTCTCCTCAGTGCTGTGTGTGCTGGGTAGGAGTGAGAGGTGGGGGCGGGCAGCTGACGGTCCAGTGCCCGCTGTGCCCCTCCACTGCTGCTTTGTTGCCTCGTTCAGTGAGAACAACCAGAACGAGAGTGCTGGCGCCCAGGAGGCCGAGTACAGCTAGCCCGCCTCCGAATGAGGCTGGCTGGGGCAGGTGTGGCCCCGGGGAAGCCTCCCTCAGCTCCTCCGGGAAGATAAAATCTCCCTTCCTATGGACTCTACCCTGGCCACAGCCTAGCTCCAGAAGGAGTCAAGGGGAGGAATGAGGAAGAGGGAAAGGCAAGTGGCCAGTGTGAAGTCTCTGCTGCTGCCTTAGAGGGCTGGGACTGGGCCTCTGCAATCTGATGCCCCAGCCACCGAACGGACCTTTGTGCAAGGACGGATGGACAGATGGTTGATGGATGGGTAGATGGACAGATGGACGGATGGCTGGATGGATAAACAGACGGTTGATGGATGGTTAGACAGATGGGGGGGGGCGGGTGGAGGGCTGATGGATGGGTGGATAGATGGATGGATAGATGGGGGGTGGATGGATGGGTGTGTGAGTGAATGGTTGGATGGATGGATGGATGGATGGATGGATGGTTAGATGGGGAGTGGATAGACGGATGGATGGACAGTTAAGATGGGGTGGTGGATGGAGGGCTGATGGATGGGTGGATGGATGGATGGATGGATGGACGGATGGACGGACAGTTACATGGTGAGTGGATGGATGGGTGTGTGGGTGGGTCGGCAGATGGATGGATGGGTAGATGGACAGTTAGATGGGAGGATGGATGGAGGGCTGATGGATAGGTGGACAGATGGATAGACAGATGGGTGGATGGATGGATGGATGGATGCATGCATGGAAGGATGGTTAGATGGGGGGTGGGCGGATGGATGGACAGTTAGGTGGCGGTGGTGGGTGGATGAAGGATGGGTGTGTGGGGAGGGTGGGTGGGTAGATAGGTACTTAGGTGGGGGAGGTGGATAGGTAGACAGATGGATAAATAAATGAATAGATGGGTGGGTGGATGGATGGATGGGTAGATGGACAGTTAGATGGGGGGATGGATGGAGGGCTGATGGGTGGCTGGACAGGTGAGTGAATATAATATTCACTCTCGTGAGACAAGTTGAATGGAGAGATTTTATGAAACCATGTTTTGCAAGATTTAAAGGATTACGAACACTTATTGATGGAGAGTGTTGGGAAGAAATGCTGTCCTTGATAGGTGGGTAAGTTGGGGTCTCCGTGGAGGGCAGTTTGCAGTATCTGTGAACTCTTCACACCCCAGACATCTAGGAACTCATCCTACAGAAACGCTCACACAAGTGCACAAGGGCATGTGCCCCAGGGCGCCCACTGTGGGTTTGCTCACGATACTGGACAATCAGGAACAGATCAGATGCCCGTCAGTGGCAGCGGTGGAAGAGATGGGATGTCACATTAAGAACCCACGAGAAGCGCGTGACGGCAGGCTGCCACAAGCCACACACCGAACCGTCCCGTTCCCGCTGTCTGCCGGGTAGAAGGCGCTCACCCGCCAAGAGTTCCGGGCTGCCCGTCCCAAGCAGGTGGCAACATGAGCCTCAAAGGTGTAGGAGAGCCCCTCTGGGAGAGCCTCCGGGAGGGATCACCGCTCCCCCAAAGGCCTGTGCCACAGGGTGAGCCCCGGGGGAGCTGGGGAGGGGGTGGGGGGCTCTACCTAGCTGCTCTTCCGGCATCGTCAGGAGCCTCTTCAGGGCTTTGAGCTGGACTTCGGGTCTGCTGGAGAAGTTCTGCATGACCTCTGCAGGAGACAGGACGGCATGGGAGGAGCCCGGCTGGCTCCGGGACCCTTCCGAGGGCCCCATCTGTGGGCACCCCGCTGCTCACGGATACATATGATAGGGCATGAGGGGGCGCCCTTCTCCCCACTTCTCAGGCCGAACAGCCTGTCTTGGAGTCTCACTCGAGGCTCGACATGGCCAGGGTTCTGCCCCGAGCCCAGGGCTCTTCCCACTCTGCCTCTGAGCCTCCCCGCAGGGGTCTTTGCCTTTGATTCATGGCAAACGCCCCCAGCCCCCAAAAGGAGCAGCGGTCTCCGGGTGTGCCCATTGTAGAGCCCTTCCCTATCCCCTGGCTGACTCAGAGCCCCTCCTGCACCCGTGTCTGGGCACAGGGCACCTCGTAGAGGCCCACAGCTGGGCCCTGCAGCTCCCCTCGCTCGAGATGAGGGAACGGGCTCAGAGGGGGTGGCTCGCTCAAGGCCACTCAGCTTCAACCGGACCTAGGGACCTGCCTCCAAAGCCCGGGACCGTGAGACTCAGGGAAACAGAAGCTAGGGCCTCGTGAGCACCCCTTCCCCAGAAGCGGGGGCAGAAGCGGCAGACGGGGGAGGGGGTCCCTCGTCACAGCAGCCAGCGCAGGGAGCCACAGATGGGGAGGAGGGCTGGGAGAGTGGAGCTCGAGTGGAAACTGAGGGTGACCTGTAGACCTCATCGTTCACCCAAGACCTCAGGGGTACTGTGGGGAGCCGCGGGGCGCCCCCGGCCAGGGGCACTTGGTGGAGATACGGTGCTGTGTGTGCGCACGGGCACCAGGTGACTGGTGGCACCCCCGACGGAGGCCAGTGTGCGTCACACTGCACGGAGCCCCCACAGGGATGCGCCTGCCAGTCTGGCAGTGTCCGGCGCCATGACGGGCATCGGGGCCACCGTGTGCCAGGGCGTGGAAGCAAAAAGCAGGCAGTTCTGGGGGCTGTAAGAATGAGGGGGCTGCTCGGCTATGTTGAGGACCGTGGAACAGGAAGGGAAGGGAAGCAGGTGGGGGCCAGGCACGAGGATGGACGCTTAGAGGTGGCGGGGGTGGGGGAGGGGACGCGAGGGGCTGGATGGAGGGGAGTGCCCCGAAACCTTCCCAGCCACCGGCCGCATGTCGGGAGCAGACCAGGGGACTGGGCCTCAGGGGAGGTAAGAGAGCAGTGCCAGGGCCCTCCCCATCCGGTCCCCGCCATCACCTATGATGCTGGCGATGCTGCCCCCTAGCAGCAGGTCGGTGACAGAGTCAGGCATCAGCTGCCAGTGCGGTGAGAGAGCGATGCTGGAGGACCTGAAGTTGCTGCCCACGAAGGTGATGTGTATCACTTCCCTGGAGAGGAGCGGAGGCAGCTGGCTGGGCTCACCTGGGGGCTCTCGGTGGGGGGGCTCAGGGTGGCCGGCAGGCGGGCGCACGGACGCCGGAACCCCACCTTCCCGTTGGGGACCCCATTCGGCGGCACCTCTCCCGACGTCGCAAGCGTGCCCCGCTGGCGCCCCAGCCACTCCACCTCCTGGAGGGGCCCTGGGCTTGCTCCCAGGGCGAGGGAGGACGGTGCTGGGCCCCGGCAACCTCACCCGCGGGGGCTCCTTCCTCGAGAAAACGTATTGAAAGATCAGATGTTACTATTGTGTCGGTATAATGGCGAGTAGGGCCCAGGCTGGACTCGTTGTTGTATATTCCTGTTTTCCTTCTTATTTGAACGTAAACTGCAACGAAGACCGGTCCTGGTCCTCAGGGCCTTGGCACCTGACGGAGGAGCCGGAGCCGGCTCTGTCGGCTGTGAGGTCACCGGTTACCGCGGTTTGGGACGGCCACACCGGGAAAGCCAGTGGTCCACGGATGGGACGGCGTGTTTGCGGCGTTAAAACACCAAGTGGCGGGGAGACACCGTGAGAGATCCGCGGGAAGATTAAAACACGGCCCCAGCCCCCAGCTCACCTGATCGTTATTCGCTCCGAAGGGTTGATCCGCAGCATCAAAGGCAAGAGGGAACCGAAAGTTTCCGCGTTGGGGATCTTCTTCTCCTCCAGGGTCTCCAGGACGCCCCTGAGGCCATTCGGGAGGGTCCGGAGGGACTTTCTCAGAAGCATGGCTTCCGTTTTCTGAGGGGACACAGACACCGCTGCTTCCCGCGCTGCGTCAACGGCGCCCCGGCTGGGCCCGGCCCCGGCGGAGGACTGGCTGGCCTGTCCCAGGGCCGCCCTGAGGGGGCCAGAGGTGGGAAGGCTGGGGAAGTGAGCCTGCACGGCCACCTGGGGGCCCCGGGTGACAGGCAGCCCCTGTGTGTCAGGCCAGCCTCGGTCACTTTCCTGTGGCACCTGCATCCCACCGCGGGCCGGCTAGTGCGCCTGAACGGGGCCTTCTCATCCGCAGGAGGCAGTGAGTACGCGGGGAGCCCGCTGTGCGGGTTAGCGTGGGGCGGTCTGCCTGTCATGGCCGTTGCCCTCCTCACCACGCCGGGGCCCCGCAGGCCCAATGTTGAGCGCGAGGGTCCCCCGGCAGCTGGGACGGGGGGTCCCTCACGGCCCCTTGGAGGCTCAGAGCAAGGCAGGAGGACGCAGGTGGGAAGAGTGAGCCCCTTTTGAGCAAGGTGGGCAGGGCCGGCCTTCTGGGGGCGTGGGGTGTGGCAGGGAGGGGCAGGCAGAAGGCAGCTCACGTCTGTGAAGGAGCAGCTGGCCATGTCCAGGATGATGCAGCCCAGGGACCAGACGTCAGATCTCCGGCTGAAGGAGAAGCGGAGGGCCTCGGGCGCCATCCAGGACTTCTGACAAGGGTCTGTCGGCAGGAGAAGGTGTCAGATGTGGGAGTCCTGTCTCCCTGGGAAAGTGAGGGGAGGCTCACTTTCACCAAAGAGGTGCTCTCTTTGGAGGGAAAGGAAGAGGGCCCTGGTCAGCGACATCCCGGCCCTGGCTGGTCTCAGACGGCGAGGAAGGTGCCCAGCCAGGCTGGCCCGTGTGTGCACACACGCGTGTCTCTGCACCCAATGTGGCTGCAGAGGTGGCCCAAGAGCCGTGAGCCAACAAGGCTGAAACTTCCGCCCTCTCTGACCATCTTGCCCCTCTAAAGGTCGGAACCCGGAGGCAACATTCCAGTTTCCCCGCCCTCGTTTCTAAAACCTGAACCCCAGACAAGGAGCCAAAAGAGCAGGGTCACCAGTCTGTTAGTCCCTGATAGACCTCAGGCAGCCCCTCCCTCTCCGGGCCTTCATTCCCCAATCGAACGGTAAAGGGGTGAACTCCAAGGACCCTCCTACGTTTCCAGTAGACCCGCCCACTCACCCATCCGCCCACACGTCCATCCCTCCGCCCATCTATCCGCCTGTCCGTCCATCCATTTGTCCTCTAGGCAACCAGGACTCTGAAATTCTCAACTACGGTTACTCTCTCCGTCCCTGACAGCTGGCATGGGCTTGAAGCCCAGCTCCCTTTGCCCCACTGTCCTTCCAAAGGAAGGAGAAGCCGTCTCCCCTTACTCCCCATGTCTACCATCTCCTCGGTTATTTTTAGGGCTCAGTAAAGTAACCCAGCCCTCACCGGTGCCTGGCACCCACCAGCTCTCCGTCTCCTTCTGAGGCCATTCTTCTCCTTCCACGAAGGCTAACATTTCCTGGGTGTCTTTTGGACCCTGCGTGCGCCCCCTCCCCTGCCACGGTGGTACCCCTGCTCAGTTACAACCCAGGCAAGGGGGTCTCTTTGGAGCCCACAAAAGCCCATGGGGGTCTGTGGGGACCTTCTGAACAAGGAGAGGTTTGACCCGTTCCACCAGGGGGCCCCGCCCTCTGGGATCTGGGAACGACCCCGCTAACCCCACTGGCAGCGTGGCCCCTCCCCCAGCCTGGGACGCAGCCTGGGACGACCCCGGGCCACCTTCCTCCGCGCGGACGTTCCACTTGGCTTTGTCCATCATCAGCGTGTTGGAGCTCAGGTCCTGTAATTTGCAGTGGTTGCTGCTGCTGAGGACTATGTTGGAGGGCTTGAGGTTCCTGAAACGAAGAGGCAGGACTCTCCACCTGCCCCCACCACCGGCCGCCACGGGTGACCCTCCCGGGGCAGGGGCCAGCACCTTGAACCTCCCTCCCTGCTCCCTGCCCCACCCAGTCCTGCTCCGCTCTCCGGAAATGCCCCCCTTGCAGCCTGCTTTTTAAATACTGCTTCCTACAGAAATAAAGTCTACTCCGTTCTTCTAAGTGGGAAAACCGCCAGCCAGCCACAAGGAGGAAAACACCTGACCGTCTGCCGTTTCTCCACTGCCATCTCGCTCACCTCCCTCCAGACCCTCGCTATCCATGCATCTGCTTAGGGATTTGGCTTTTGACCATTTGTTGAGGTCCAGTGACGTCAACACTAAATCGTGAGCATTCTCTTTGTGCACATGGTCCACGCGGTTCTTCTCTCTTCCTTTAAACCCGGCACTGGTTCCGTCCGAAGCCATTCCCAGCCCCTTCGGGCCATGGATGCCACAGGGTGAGCGAAGCCGTGCTGGTGGCGACCTCGAGCTCAGCCCCGGGGACGGCGGCAGCCCCGCCAGCCGGCCAGAGGCCACGGCGCGCAGCCTAATCTCTTTCCTCCGAATGCGGTTATCTGGGTGCTCTCCCTGCACTTTAGAACCAACCTGCCCCGGTCAGCTTGCGCTTCATGAGGCTGGGTGAATCACCGCAGGTGACGTGGAGGGGCTAGCCGTCCCTTTACGCCTGGGAGCTGCTCTGGAAAGGTGCCCGCTCTTATCCTGGCTGCGCTGACCCCAGCCACACCTCTCTGCCCTGCCCCCGCCCCTGGGTGCTGACACCTAAGGGGACTCAGTGCCTTTGCTCCCGAAGCAGCCTGGCCGCCCCGGTCACCTGTGGATGATGTCTAAGTGGTGCAGGTATTCCAGAGCGTCCAGCACCTGGCCCAGCATGTTCTGCATCCACTGGGGGGAAAACGAGAGACGCCAGGATTGGAGGGGTCTCCCGGCAGCCGGCTTAGGCAGGTCAGCGACCATGCAGAACAGCCGGTGGGATCGTGGTGTATTCTCTCCTTTTTTTTTTTTTTTTTTTTTTAATTTTTAAATGTTTTTTATTTATTTTTGAGAAAGAGAGCGAGAGAGAGAGAGAGGGGGAGAGTGCCTGTGTGCTGGTGGGGGAGGGGCAGAGAGAGAGGGAGACACAGAATCGGAAGCAGGCTCCAGGCTCCGAGCCGTCAGCACAGAGCCCGATGCGGGGCTTGAACCCACAGACCGTGAGATCGTGACCTGAGCCGAAGTCGGACGCTTAACCGCCTGAGTCCCCCAGGCGCCCCTCTCCTTGCTTAAGACAGGCCCAAAGCCCCACAGAAGTTCAGAGCCAACGCAAGAGGCTTCTGCTTCATGTGCCTTTGAGGCTGAAGTGTGTGCGGCCTTCCAGACAGTGACAGCACATCAGCCAGGGCAGCGCCCCAGTTTCCAGACCACCTGCCCCTGCCTCCATCTCAGAGTCCCCGGGTGCCCTGACCCCAGCCCTGTGCTCCACCCCTTGTGGCCCAGGGGCCTTGTGGGGATCAAAGATATTGAAATCTTTATTGCCTACTTGAGGTTTGCCTCTCCATGCCATTGGAATGAAAAGTGCTCTGACAAAGAACATTCTAGAAATACTTTATGTCAGAAACAAGATCCATCTAGTGTCCAGGGCAGTGATTTCTTTTTAATTTTTTTTTAATGTTTATTCATTTTTGAGACAGAGACAGAGCATGAGTGGGGAAAGGTCAGAGAGAGAGAGACACACAGAATCTGAAACAGGCTCCAGGCTCTGAGCTGTCAGCACAGAGCCCGACACGGGGCTCAAAGTCACGGACCGTGAGATCATGACCTGAGCCGAAGTCGGACGCCCAACCGACTGAGCCACCCAGGCGCCCCCAAGGGCAGTGATTTTCAAACCGTGTTCCTAGGAACCCCGGACTCTACCCAGGGGTGTCAGAGAGGAGCTGAGCGTACAAGACCCCGGGCTTCCACTCTACCCTCCACCAACCCTGCCATGCCCCCTGAATAGACTAGCTTTGCCTTCCTTGCTGGGTTTCTGAGAACATTTTGTGCTTGAAAGGGTTCCACCACTAACAGAAAGTTTGAAACCTACTCCAGAACCGACCCTGAGGCCCACGTTGGGAGAGGAGCTGTGTGCCCTTCAGAACCCCTCAGTGGTGACACGGTGCCCACAGGCCCCCTGAGCAGAGGGGCGCTCACAGCAAAAGCAGGCAGAATTCACTTGGGGTGCATCATCGGCAATGTGAAAGCAAAAATGACCTAAGCAAAAATGACCTCGCTTAAAAGGCAACAGGAAAATATCCTCATGACCTTGGGGCAGGACAGGCCCTCAGATAGGCTCAAAGGCGCTAACCATAAAAGAAGGACAGAGAACCTGACTTCATTACAATTCAGGAGTTCTGTTCATCAAAAGACAAGGTTAAGAAAGCAAATCGGGAAGCCACAGTCTGGGAGAAGACTCTGGATGCCCGCATCCATGATATGTAAAGAATACCTACACACCAACAAGAAAAGACAAACAACCCCAACGTTTAAATGGACAAAAGACTCGAACAGGCACAACATCCAAACGGCTAAAAAGCACTCGCCACGATTACTGAGCTTATCTCAAATTAAAATGTGATTTTTAATTAAAATGGCACAGAATGCCGTGTTGGCCAGGAAGCAGGAACCGGAATGCTCACAGCTTGTGCTGGGAGTAACCCCGAGTCACCCAAACTGTGCCGGACACTGGAACATGTACGGAAGCTACTCACACACACACCCGCTCTGCGGTCCAACAACTGCATGCCCAGGGATTCCTCCAGGAAAGGTGAGCACTTAGGTTGACCAGAAGGCACATCCAGCATTGTTCATGGCAACCTGATTCATAACAGTCCGAAACTGGGAACAAGCCACGTGGCCAGACAGACGTGGCCCCACAATGGGGCGGCACCTAGCCACGACACGGACAATTTCATGATACATTCGCACAAGAAACCAGACACAAATGGTGACACGCTGTATGAGCCCATTAATGTGAACCCCAGGGCAGGCAGAAGAATGTCTGGGCAGAGAATTCCAACCGTGGGCATGGACAGGGACTTCTGGAGCTCCAGGAGTGTTCTGCATCTCCACGTGGGGGAGGTTACGTGAGCGTATGCCTGGTACGGTGCACCAAGCTGTGCACTGAAGGCCTGTGCATGTCACAGCGTGAAAATACCTCTAGGCATAGATGTGAGAAAAGATAAGGCACGTCCGCCCTCCCTTCTGCCCCCGATTGAGGTCCAGGTGGCCCCCAGGCCTGGTGTTCTAGAGAGTCTGTCTCACCTCGGAGTCAATGATTGTCTTTGTCTCCCTCTTCTTCTCAATGACCTTCTGGAAGCTTCCATGGTTGTACTCCATCACCAGGCAGAGGAACAGAGAGGAGATCTGCTGGGGACATGAGGCCTCAGCCAGATGTCACAGTCCCAGCCCCCACAAGCCCAGGCCTGGGCGCCTCTGCGAGTCTGTGAGGGCCTCCCTCCACAGGGCTATGGGAGCACTGCCTGCAGTGGGATATGAGCCCCCCCGCAAACAGCCCCTGCTCACGCCTCTGGCCTCATCTATCCTCTCGTCCCCTTCCGTCCCTGTTCCATCTGTATGAACCCCTCAGACTTTTCTGAAAGTGGCCCAGGCCTTCTGGCCACTGCATACACAGACCCCCGCGCCTGGGACCCCTTCTTCACAGGTAACCATTCAGTCTTTAGGGCTCAGCTTACGTCCGTTTCCTCTGTCAGGGGAGCCTGGCCCGGGTGGGACTCCAGCAGACCAGGTCAGGGGCCTCAACTCAGGGCTCTCAGAGGACCCCTGCTTTTCCTTCCACGGTGAAATGCCCTCTTGGCTTTTCTGTGTTTCCTTGAGAGCGTTACAGGGCGCTCCGAAAATATTCGGGGTGCACACAGTGATGGCCTCTCCCTAAGGCTTTCCCCAGGGCCCAGCTGAAGAGGGGGAATATGTATGAGGGGACCCTCCACTCCTGCTCAAGCCCTTGGTTGCCACCCGCCCCTCCCCCAGACAGGGACACCAAGGCAGAGGTCTGAGTCTGCCAGGAAGCCTTGTGGCCTCCCTTCACCTCCAGGGCCCCTGCCCCACCCAGCTCAACCCATCTGGGACGATTTGCAGGACTCTGGATCCCTGTAAAGACCAGAAGTCACATGGCCTATGGGGTGAAACACAGGGCTTGGGGACTTACAAGACCCTGATCTGAATCTTAACTCAGCTGCCACTGGCTGTGTGGTCTCAGAGAGCTCCTTAACCTCCCTGAGCCCCGGGGAAATGAGGACACTACGTCCAACCTGCAGATCTCCCAGGCCGTAGGGACGGCCATTAGTAAACTTCAGGAGCCGCAAACGTCAAGGGTCCAGAGGCCCAGGACAAACTGATGCCAAATAAGGGGGGAGAGCAGGGACCAGCTTCCTAAAGCCTGCTCCTTCCGTGAAAGTCAAAAGCTCCCCCTCCGGAGGGCAGACTCACGGAGCCTTTGGCTGCAGGATGAGCTCAGCAGTGGAACACACAGGGCACCGGAGTCAAGCCTTGCAGGCCCGGCCTCCTGGCTGGGCCACGGACTAGGTAGGTAACCAGGAGGGACTGGTTTCTCTTAGCCTTTCTTTCCTCCCTAAAGTCGTATACTAACCCCTCCTCCACTGAGACTCCTGCGGGCTCATAGGAGATGATGCCCACAGAGTCCCCAACGGGGCCCCGGTAAGTGCTGAGTCAGGGGCCGCCGCATTTACAGTCCCTGCCATTACTGCTCAAGGGGTTAAATGGCATCGGGGTGCTCTGTGCTCAGCTGGCTTGTTCCTGGAGCCATCGGACGTCAGCTGAGCCCAAAGGTGTCGGCTCTGACCCACCTGACTGTTCCATATGATGAACAGCTCCTGGTATATGGAGATGTGGGCGTGCCGGAGCTTCAACAGCGGCATCAGCTGCAGGGACGAGAGCAGAGGAAGTGGCCACGTGCGGGAAACACTGCTCCTCAGCTAGTGCTTCTGTGTCACGTTATCCCGACAAAAACGCAAGCTTCTGGCTCTGAACGGGGCTGGGGAGCGCGCACGAGGAGGGTATGCAGTCTTGTGCTTCAGAGTCAGACAGCCCCGTGTGGGTCCCGGCTCTCCAGCATGTGCCGGCTGTGCTGTGTGGCCGAGGAGAGGCTCCTCAACCTTTCTGAGCTTCTAGCCTCATCTGAAAATGGCAGTAACAGTGACACCTGCCTCACGGGGGTGTCGAGGGCCAAAGTGAGCTCATCCAGGGAAGTGCCTGATGTGGACGGCACAAAGCACGGTCAGGGTCAGCTGGAGAAGGTGGTGCGGCCACAGGGTGGCGGGACACTGATGCGCTTGCCCCCACCTTGCCTCCTGGGTGGCACACACTTGGGGCTCCAATGGCCCACTCCCGGCTGACGGTGCTTGAAGAAGCCACGCGGCTGGGCCACAGCAACGGCGGCCGTAGCCACCAGGAGGCAGGCGGCCAGCCGCTGCTGGTGGAGGGCTGGCTGCCAGCGCAGGTGGCCCAGCGGAGTGGGGAAGGGGACGGGGTTGGGCACAGCTGCGGTGGCGTGGGGGCTGCGGGAGGTCTCCCACGGTCTCTCTCTCACTTTGTCGGGATGTGGCCTGGGTCCTGCACTGTGCCTCCCTCACACTGTGGACTGGACAGCTGCGTGCTGGCAAAGCTCAGGAACCGGTGATTCCGGCAAGATGGCAAACGGGTGACCACACAGGAAGGGAGGCATTTGCTTCACGCAAGTTGAAGGTGAAGACAAGCAAAGGAAAACTGCTCGGAGCCTTTGGGCAATCCAAGCGCATGCGGCTGTTAGTGCGATTGTTATAAGTTAGGATGTTATTGCGGGTTCTGACTGGTAGATTGAAGGAACGTAAGAGAACGTACATTTGCTTTCTCAAGCACTTCCAAACTTCCCAAATCTTCTACTGTGACTGGTATTTTTATAATCGAAGGGACAATGTTTTAAAAGATGGTGATCGGTAGATTAGTCTTGGGGCCTGGCCACCTTGTAAACTTTATCTTCTTGGGGCACCTGGGGGGGCTCAGTCGGCTAAGTGTCTGACTTTGGCTCAGGTCATGTTCTCACGGTTACTGAGTTCGAGCCCCACAATTGGGCTCTCCGCTGTCAGCAGAGAGCGTGCTCTGCATCTTCTGTCTCCCTTTCTGCCTCTGCC
Source organism: Lynx canadensis (assembly GCF_007474595.2). Classification (NCBI taxonomy): domain Eukaryota; kingdom Metazoa; phylum Chordata; class Mammalia; order Carnivora; family Felidae; genus Lynx; species Lynx canadensis. The sequence continues at coordinate 92,036,111 of NC_044315.2, forward strand.
CAGTTTGCTCTCACCCTCTCTCTCAAAAATAAATAAACATAAAAAAAAAAAAAAACGTTATCTTCTCTGAGAACATATATTCTGGGTTGTCTGCACCAGGATTCAGAAACGAATGTTTGGGGCACAGACTCTCTTCATGACCTTGGGGCTTCTGGCTTTGCAGCACTGGGCAAGAACTGGTTCTGACCCTCCTTGCCTCCAATGAGGTCTTGGAGAACAGTCTTTGTGTGTTCTGCATCGGGTCCTCTAAGGAGGGAACCACCCAGAAAGTTACCTCCTCCAAGGCCTCGTTGGCCTGATGCTCATCAATGCACTCCACCTGTAGGGGTACAAGAACACTAACTCAGTAAACAAGTAGGAACCCATCTCCACCACCACCCTCATCAAGATCACCATCTCCACAACTACCACCGCCACCACCATCACCATCATCATCATCATCACCGTCATCATCATCACCATCATCACCGTGATCATATTATCACCATCACCATCGCCACCATCATCACCATCATAATCACCATCACCATCGTCGCCATCATCACCGTCATCGCCATCACCAACATCACCACCATCACCGTTGTCACTGTCGTCACCATCATCAATCATTGCCATCATCACCATGACTACCGTCATCACCATGATTGTAACCATCACCACCATCCTCACCACCATCCTCACCACCATCACCATCGTCATTGTCATCACCATTGCCACCATCACCATCTCCATCATAACCAGCATCATCATCATTACCATCACCATCATCATCACCATCAACACCATCATCACCGTCATCGCCATTACCAACATCACCACCATCACCGTTGTCAGTCATCACCATCATCAATCATCGCTATCGTCACCATGACTACCACCACCACCATGATTGTAACCACCACCACCATCGTCATTGTCATCACCACTGCCACCATCACCATCTCCATCATCACCATCATAATCATCAATACCATCACCGTCGTCACTGTCGTCACCATCATCGTCATCACCACTGCCACCATCGCCATCAGTATCACCACCATCCCCACCATCACCATCACCATCATCACCGTGATCATGATCATCACCACCATCACCGTTGTCACTGTCATCACTCTCATCATCACCATCATCATCATTGCCACACCACCATGACCATCATCACTGTCACCATCATCACCATCATCATCACCACTATTATTCACTGGGACGGGGGCCAGGCTTCTACCACTCGTGCCCCACCACATGGCACCAGATGAGGCCTGGAGTTGTTCCTAAGGCAGGGATATCCAAAAATGCTTTGAGCAATGAGAACATCTTTACTCCTGTCACAAGGATAAGCCTAGGATAGAATAATATAAACTCCAAACAACATTAGAGGATCCTCCGGTTGGCCAAGTATCAACCTCACTGCTTCATTCCTTATCCAAACTGGGAAGATTGTCCCTGTCACTGAACACGGGGCAGTGGGGGAATGTGGGAGAAAAAGGGTGGTTGATGGGAGGAGCAGCACGAAACTTCGAGTCTACCACATACTTGGTGGCAAAGTATGCACGTATTTTGCAGGAGCATATCATCCCCGCCTCTAATACCAGATCCTCACCCAGAGCTTCTGCTCGTAAGACTTACAGATGACGAACTCTTAGGGGCGCCTGGGTGGCTCAGTCGGTTAAACATCTGACCTCGGCTCGGGTCATGATCTCATGGTTCGTGGGCTCAAGCCCCGCATGAGGCTCCGACGGCTGGGAGTCTCGAGCCTGCTTCAGATTCTGTGTCCCACTCTCTCTTGGCCCCTCCCCCGCTCACACTCTGTCTCACTCTCTCTTTCTTTTTTTTTTTTTAAAAAAATTTTTTTTTTCAACGTTTATTTATTTTTGGGACAGAGAGAGACAGAGCATGAACGGGGGAGGGGCAGAGAGAGAGGGAGACACAGAACCGGAAACAGGCTCCAGGCTCCGAGCCATCAGCCCAGAGCCCGACGCGGGGCTTGAACTCCCGGACCGCGAGATCGTGACCTGGCCGAAGTCGGACGCTTAACCGACTGCGCCACCCAGGCGCCCCTTTTTTTTTTTTTTTTTAAATTTTTTTTTTCAACGTTTATTTATTTTTGGGACAGAAAGAGACAGAGCATGAACGGGGCAGGGGCAGAGAGAGAGGGAGACACAGAATCGGAAACAGGCTCCAGGCTCCGAGCCATCAGCCCAGAGCCCGACGCGGGGCTCGAACTCCCGGACCGCGAGATCGTGACCTGGCCGAAGTCGGACGCTTAACCGACTGCGCCACCCAGGCGCCCCTGTTTTATTCATTTTTGAGACAGAGAGAGACAGGGCACGAACGGGGCAGGGGCAGAGAGAGAGGGAGACACAGAACCGGAAACAGGCTCCAGGCTCCGAGCCATCAGCCCAGAGCCCGACGCGGGGCTTGAACTCCCGGACCGCGAGATCGTGACCTGGCCGAAGTCGGACGCTTAACCGACTGCGCCACCCAGGCGCCCCTGTTTTATTCATTTTTGAGACAGAGAGAGACAGGGCACGAACGGGGCAGGGGCAGAGAGAGAGGGAGACACAGAATCGGAAACAGGCTCCAGGCTCCGAGCCATCAGCCCAGAGCCCGACGCGGGGCTCGAACTCCCGGACCGCGAGATCGTGACCTGGCCGAAGTCGGACGCTTAACCGACTGCGCCACCCAGGCGCCCGTTTTATTCATTTTTGAGACAGAGAGAGACAGGGCACGAACGGGGCAGGGGCAGAGAGAGAGGGAGACACAGAATCGGAAACAGGCTCCAGGCTCCGAGCCATCAGCCCAGAGCCCGACGCGGGGCTCGAACTCCCGGACCGCGAGATCGTGACCCGGCCGAAGTCGGACGCTTAACCGACTGCGCCACCCAGGCGCCCCTGTTTTATTCATTTTTGAGACAGAGAGAGACAGGGCACGAACGGGGCAGGGGCAGAGAGAGAGGGAGACACAGAATCGGAAGCAGGCTCCAGGCTCCGAGCCATCAGCCCAGAGCCCGACGCGGGGCTCGAACTCGCGCACCGCGAGATCGTGACCCGGCCGAAGTCGGACGCCTAACCGACTGCGCCACCCAGGCGCCCCTCACTCTCTCTTTCTCAAATATAGATAAACGTTAAAAAAATTTAAAAACAAATGATGAACTCCTATAACTGGGGTGATCGTAGGTGAAAACGCAGAGCTGGTGGCTTATTCCCAGACCCCGTAAAGACCCCAGATGGAGCAGCACAGTGAGGCTGCCTTCCCTTCCTCCTGTTCCAGGGGCTCATGCTTACCGGCGAATTTGGCCAACACACCCTGAAAGCCTTCAAAATGTCACCTCCTTTGCCCTAGATGCCCCACCCCTAGGAATTGATCCCCAAGGATGTCATGGATCCTCAAGAAAGTTAACTAGAAGGTTGCTTATCAGAGTTGTTGACACAGAGTGAAAAATCAAGAACAGGCTAAGCGCTTATCATACACGAAGGGCTCAGGGATCGTTGGCAGTTACAGTCCATCAAGCAGGTGGGGCCACGCTCCTTGATCCCCCAGAAGGCGGTCGGCTGTCCTGCTCCAGTGGCCGGAGAGACAATGGGGGCGGCCCTCCAGCCAGCCTGCAGTGGAGCCAGAGGAAGGTAAGGACTCCAGGCCCAGCCTCCTCTGGGAGAGGCTGCTGAAGTGCTCCACAGGCAGGCCGCCTGGTCAGCGGAAGTGGGCCCAGCAGCTGATGCCAGCGAGGCTCTCCCACGTGCACGGTCAACCCCAATTCCACGGTATCCCAGCCGTCACCGTGCACCACGAGGGCGGGGCCGGAACTCTTCAGCGCGGCCCTCTTCTCCTACACCTTCTGTGCGGACACCTGAACCGCCCTGGCTCGGAGGCACAAAGGGCTTTCCCCCTGCGGGTCCGTACCCACCCTCTGCCGTGCCACCCCGGTGAGGAGGTGGCGGAAGGGCCCAGGGCCCGATGGTGTCCTGTGTGACCTCGGGCGAGTCCCTGCCCACCCCTCCTCCACCCCAGGCCTGGCTCCCCTTTGGTAAAAAGATGGCCCTGCTGAGGTAGCCTGAATTCGCATCCTCTTGGGAGCTGATGCTGGCCAGCTGCAGCTATCCTTGTAGGATATCCTTGAAGGCCAAGCCTCCCTATCCTTGTAGACCGGGGCCATGGCTCCTGCTTGGCAGGGCTGGGGGGAGACTGAATGCGACTGGCTGGAAGCACATGTTGAATAAGGGGCTGGTATGGTTGCAGTCGTTGAACTTAAAATGAGCACCCCTACTCCACGCAGGTGAGAGTCAAGTGTGTCGGGAAGCCCGGGGAGCCTCGTGCCGCCCCCACGTCTACTCTCAACCGGATCTGCCTCCGTGACTGCCGGCAGAGAGGAAACAGCTCTCATCGGGAGGGAGCCCTTCTCTAACATGGGGGCGATAAGTGTACGTTTGGGGACACCACTCGCGCTACGATGCCACCGGAGTCAGCTCTTACCTGCTTTATCACGTACTTTACTTTGTTTTCTGTTTTCTCCACCACCAGGTTCATCCCCAAGGCCCCAGGACTCAGCTGGTCCAAAACCTAGCAGGAAGAGAAAGAGAAGCTTTCAGCAAATGCACAGGGATGGCTTTTCCCTTTCCAAAGCGCGCTCAACTCCGACGCCTTCTCTGACCCCAAGCCCCCTCGCAGACTAGCAGAGCAAGCGTCTCCACCACATTTTGCAGAGAAGGAAATGCCCAGAAGGCTGAGGAGCCCTCAGAAGGCAGAACCTGAGCCCGTCTCTCCGTGGGCCAATTCTGGAGCTCTTTCCACCACCCTGTAATCCCTTCTCCACGCGGCAGCAGGGAGCAGTGGGCATCCAAGAGCCAGTACCTCCCTGGGGCAGAGCTTTGTTCACTCTCTCTAGCCCCCCTATTATTCCAGCTTCCAGCACCCACCTCCGAACTGGACATCCAAACGAGAAAATAACTGGTCCATAATGGCTGTGTAGTTACAGCTATGTGTGGCCTGGCACTGTGCCAAGCACTTTACAGCCCCCTCCCCCTGGTGAGCGGCACTATTGTTACGTTCGTGTCCATACTGGAGAAAACTGAGGCATAGGGAGCGAGGTCCTTGCCTGAGGCTACAGTGTTAATAAGTTAGACGGCCTGGAGTGGACGGGAACTCTGGGGTCTGACTCCAGGGTCTGCGTTATGAAGCAAACCTGCAGAGATGGCCGCCAAGTCAGAAATCTGTGCAGGGAGGCCAAGGACTATGGGGTAGGCTGGACGATGGAATTACACCTGCCAGGGGATAGAGGAAGCCTGGCAGGACGGAAAGGAGTGGATGTAGGAGGTGGAACCCTGAGTTTAGGGTCTTGGATTCTGCAATCCAGCCCCTGTGGGTGGACTGAATTGTGCTTAGGGAATTTGGGGGGTCAATGTACTACTGAGTGGCTTAAGCCAGTCTAAGGATGCACAGCTGAGGCTCTCTTAAGTGGTGGGTTAAACAGTAAAACACTCGTAGCTCAGATGGGGTCTCCGGTTTTCTCCCCCAAAAAGTAACTTTGCCTTTAAAATTCTCTGCCCCCCAGAAACTCATCTCCTTTACAGGGCTGACTCCCCCACAGCCCTCCCACACAAAGGAAGGGAGTTCTCCCAAAGTGAGCAAAATCTTATCTACAAATTGTTTTCAAATTAATGAAATCTTTACAAAGACTGAATCTAACATTTGATAAAGTTGGCCTATCATGTATCGAAGCAGTCAATTAAACAATTAAACACTCATTCATTTTAACTTTGCATCTTTCCTTTTGTTTTGGGAATTTTTCAAGTCTTACACATGGTCACGGGCCCTGGAAATGGTCCAAGCCCTCCCACCCGGGACTACCGACGGCGTGTATTAGGAGTTTGGAGGCTCCTGATTGTGAACTCTGGACGTTTTAGGGTGTCCTGTGTCCGCCGGCAAAACGGTGGACTTCTCTCCCATCAAGTATTCAGACGAACGATGCTGGAGAGTCATTTCATCCATCATTTTAGAGAAGGGGAAACTGAGGCCCAGAGAGGCAAAGGGCACCCAGGGGGTCGTTCCACGCGCTGGAGGCAGACCCTGGCGGGGGGGGGGGGGGGGGGGGGGGAGGGGTGGGACTTGGCCACCAGCCCCCTCTCCAGCGGCTGTGACCGGTAAACCGGTAGGGGGCTGGGTGGGGGTTGCAGGAGGTCGTTGAGGTCCCTGGCTCGCCCCAAACCGGCGGGTTCTCGTCGCCCCGGCCTCCCCACCAGGGAACAACTTGGCACCTGGTACTTCTCCATAGTGTCCCCAGGGGAGACTCCCCGCGTCCTCTCCCTTGGCACGGCGCTGGGGGTGCGCCCCTAGCCGGCGCCCACGCGCGGACCCTCGACTGAGCATGCTCAGTAGAGAGCGCGCCCGGCAGAGCGCCCCTTCCCCCGCCCCGAGGGCGCCCCCTCAGCCCCAGGTGCGCCTGCCTGAACGGTGCACGCGCGGGCGGGGGCGGGGAGGGGGGGGGAGCTCCGACACGCCCCTCCAGCGGGGCGGCCTGAGAGCGCTCGGCGGGCGGGGCCTGAGAACGTGGGGGGCGGGGCCTGAGTGCGCGGCGGGCGGGGCCGGGCGGGGCCGTCCGGGCCAGGGCGCGGCGGGCGAGGCCCCAGCGCGGTGGGCGGGGCTGCCGGCGACAGAACGCGGCGGGCGGAGCCTCGAGCGCGGCGGACGGGGCGGCGGCGGGCGGCGGGCGGCGCGCGGCCCCTTTAAGGCGCGGCCGGGGCGGGCCCGCCGGCGCGGCCCCTTTAAGGCTTGGCCTACGTGGCAGCCGCTGGAGCCGCGGACGAGGAGCGAGGCCGGCCGCCGGGCACTTCCTGTGGAGGCCGCAGCGGGCGCGGGCGCCGACGGGCCGAGCGCCGAGCGAGCGAGGGAGCGAGCGAGCCGAGCCTCCCGCCGCCGCCATGGGCCAGAACGACCTGATGGGCACGGCCGAGGACTTCGCCGACCAGGTGCGGCCTGCGGCCCGACCGGGCCTCCTGCCCCGGCCTCGAGGCCCCTCCCGCGCGTCCCCTCCGACTCCCCCTCCGGGCCTCGGCCCCGAGCTCTCTGCGCTCCCAGAGTCGGGCCCCCGGCCCCCGAGGGCCGCCCCTGGGTCTGCGCCGCGTCCTCACCCCTCCCGAGCCCGCCGGAGAATCGCGCCCCCTCCCCCAACCGGGGCATTCCCCTCCGGGGCTCGTCGCCTTCCCGACCCGGGGCTCCCCGAAACCCGGCCTGCCCTTGTCGCCGCCTCCCCGCCAGGGCTCCGGGTGGGTTCTCGGGCCCGTGCTTCGGCACCCAGGTCGTGAGCCGCCCCCCTCCCCCCACCCCCCCCAGCCTGGCCGGCCCCAGGAGGTGAGGGGTGTGAGGGGCTGCCTCGCCCGGTCCCGAGAAGGGAGCCCGAGGCCTGGGGGCTGGGGGGCGCTGCGGGTTTGGGCCGAGTCTGGCTACTGGGGAGCGTTCTCTCCGTATCGAACTGTTGGGGTGGTCCCTGCACGCTTCTCCTTTCACTGGCACTCTTAGGGGGCGGGGTGGGGAGCTGTGATCCTGAACGGGGGGTTGGTCAGAAAGGAGGCCTGGGGGTCCTCCCAGAGGAAAGGGGGCGCCCTGGTATGTACCCCAACTACGGAAAGCAACCGCACTTTCTTCTGTTACTATTTCCCAGATGTGTTGGACTCACGGGGTCCCTTTGACCCTCCCAGCATTTTCCCTCCCTGTTTGGACTCTGCCCTGGGACTGAATTGAATGGGTATCTATCAGTACACAAACCTGGGAGGAGGGGAAGCCTATCTTCCTGGGTTTTTTTTTTTTTTTTTTTTTTTTTCTTCCCCGAGTGTACAGGTGGCATTCTGAGCACCGGGGAATCTCTTGAAACAGGCAGTTGACACAGACCAGATGGACAGAATCAGATCCTAGAAAGGGGAAAGGACGGAGCTTCCTGGCGATTTTCATCAAGCTTTGATTATTTGGTGTACCTTTTAGCTGTGAAAGTGTCCCCGTACGTCTACAGATGAGCAGCCTTATCCCTGCAGGCAGAGCCATGTCTGGCCCACTGGCCATTTCTTTCCCTTGTGCACTTAACGGGTTTGTGGTTTTTGCGAGACTTAAAAGTAGTGAGGTTACATTTTTTATTTTTATGGGGGTGGTATTGAGTAACGAAACTCTGAAGTCTGGGTTTATTGGAAGGCTTGTACGCGTTTGTGTGAGTTAGGAACACAAATGCGTGTGTTCTGATCCGGCATGGGCGAGCTCGAGCTTCCCTTGTTCCCCTTGAGGGGTGCCGTCTGTAGTGTGGTCTGGTAGCGGGGTTTCCATTGCACCACTCTCCTGTGAGCTGGTATTTGAGAACCAGCTTGGGGGGGTGGGGTGGGGAAAGCGTGTCCATTTGAAAAAACAGTTTTTGCTCAGGTCATGATTTTGTGTTTAGAGACCTTTTAAAAATCGTATCCTTCATAAACACAATTCATATCAAAAGCTCTCAAGAACCACGTAGGCCTTCCCTGTCCATTTTTCAATGGTTTTAGTGACCCGATTGCATTTCCCCAAGTAGCAACTCCCTGAGAAGATGGCTCCTTTGAGCCACGGGGACCGTGAGAGCTCTGCACACTCACTCTTCGGTCCGGAGAACGCTGATTTTGCAAGTGCATTTCATAACCAAGTCTAGATAAAATGTCTCTAACCAAGCTGGTGCCAACTATCAAACGATCAACTTTCCTACAGAAAAAAAAAAAAGCTCAAAACCTCTATACGTAATCTTTTCTTCTGTTTCTCCCTGCATTTTGTTTAAATCAAAGAAGCAGGATCTTGGAACCTGAAAGGCCCTTCAGGCAGACACACAGTCTGGCTGCACCGAAGTTACTGGTGGGAAAGATGGCCTGCCGGGGCTTCTGGACTGGCCTGGGGCACAGCCCCGGGGGGAACCCCAGACTCTGACCTCAAAGCTAGTGCCACATACGACGAGCTTCCGAGGCCTGGTGTTCTTCTGGTGCAAATGGAGGGGAAAGGGCCTGCCTGCATCGCAGTCGAACACCCAGAGTGGCCCAGGGCTGCGTCTTGTCAGGCAGTGTGGGGCTCCTGCTGTCAGTCTGTCAGGGCCAGGGCCCACCTTGGTGGTGGCAGCGGATGTCAGAAGACCCCTCCACGCCCTTTTGTGGGTGACTCAGAGGGCAGTGGCCCTCATGCTCTCCAAAACCAAAGTCAGGAGCGTCTTCTGCCCGGGCAGGCTTGGCGCGGGAGGATGTGGGCAGAGTAGAGGGTGCAGAGCCCAAGTGACGGCTTCCCGTGGATAGCAATCTGGCCAGGCTGGGGTGCCGCTTTAACATTTATCCGCACGGTATTCAAACAAAGCTGCCAATAATAAAGGTGCTGGAGTCCAGGCTTTTAAAATGAAAATGATCTCCTTTGAAGGGCGTGGGGGAATATTGTCAAAGTCACTCATCAGTAACACGACAGACCCATTTTTTCAAACCCTGTGTTCAGAAAACGAAAGCAAAACTCAAGTGACAGGTGTTAACCAGAAAATCTAGGTTGCTGGAGTGGGACCTGTAAAGCCTGCGTGTCCCCCAGTAGTTATGATAAGAGACACTAACTCTGGGCCAGGTCCTCCACGCTTAGTACCGTGTTACCCTCTGGACCGCGTGAGGCTGGCCACAGTGCCTCTGTCTTCAGGTGTGGGGAGGGCGGTCTTGCATGGAGTGAGGTAGGCTGAAGTTCTGAGTCCACATCTTGGTACCAAAGACTGGGCTCCTCGCCTCCTGGCTGTCCTGCAGCCTCCCCTTGAGGCCCGCAGAGGTCAGAGCACAGGGTCAGCTGTCCTGTTCGTTCTGACTGGCCGGCTCATCCAGAGCTACATCTCTGGCATCGGGCTCCTTGCCCCTGGCGGCCAGGAGGCCAGGCGCTTAGAGAAAACGCTGAGCGTGCCCTCTGCAGGAGCTAGGCGTTCGGAAGCCATCTGAGACCAGGTCAGGAGGGGCCAGAGACCAACGAACTCAGCAATCCAAAATTACGTCCGGGTCCTGAAGCCGGTGCTCGCTGCCCTTCGGCAGAGCGTAATTGCAAGCACATCTGCGCCAGTAAATGGGAATATTAGCACCTACTGGGTCCGGCCTGACGGCTCATCTGTCACCAGGGTGACAGGTAAGCTGCATGGGGCCTTGCTGTCCCGTGTGGCCTTTGGGGCTTTTACCTGTCTTTTGGCATGATGGAGCCATCCTGGGAGCCTGTGCCCGCAGGAGCCCCCCTGGGCCGCTGGTCCAGCGTTGGGTAGCTCGGATGGCCCGACAGAACGCGAGTGGGCACGCCTGCTCCCCGGGTGTTAGGGCTCTGGACTAACCGTGTGTGGACGGCCATTGGGTATGAGTGGGGCTCTCGTAACAGTGATGGGTTCTGAGCATCATTTTCCTGTTGCTCTGCTCTGTGTCCCCCTCCCTGCCGGGGCTTCCTGCCTTGCGCCATCAGGAGTGAGGAGAGAAGGCAAAGAGGGCGCATTCTTTCCTGCTTGCCCTAAGAAGAGCCATCCCGCCTCTTCCGGGGAGCGGGGTGGAGACACGGGGGGCACTGGTCAGCAAGGCTTCTGGAAAGTGAGGCACAGCTGTGTTCTCCTCCCTGGGATTTGTTGCTACTCTCCTATGGTTAGGCTCTTAGTCACGTGGATTTCTGGTACGGAAGCCAGGGCATCTCCAGGACCAGTCGACGCTTGTTCCTGTACTCGGAGGTGCAGCGTGAACCCACACAGCAGCACCCCCGGGAGACCTGCCGGGGGAGTTCTGGGGTCATGGTGAATGCCCACGTGTGAGTCATCGAACTCTTGCTCGGGCCCTGACTCAGCCTGACGTGAGGGAGGCCGTCTGGCCACAAGTTCTAATCTTCTGGGATGTGGAGGCTTGAAGTGGCCCTTGAGAAGGGCAGCCCCAGTCCCTGCGACCAGATGGTCTCATGCCCTTTTTTGCTTCCTCAGAGTTCCCAACCAAGAATTGCAGGCAGCTTTCCTCAAGTCCCTTCTGTGCTCAGTACTCAGAGAAAGTAGCTTTTCTGTGTCATGTGAGAGCTGCAGGTGGCTGTGTGACATGATCACTGTATTCTCAGAGTCAGGTTTCTTAAACCCCCTCTAAAATCAAAATCATAGCCCTTCGTAAGTAAATCCCAACTTTCCGTATTTCATAAGTCACCCAGGTCCTGTCATCGCTTGTGAACCGCACCCTGCTTGACGGTGAGCTTGGAGGTTCCAGTGAAAAGCCTGCCCCACGCAGGCTAACCGTCCTCTCCTGTGGCCTGGCCTGCCCCTGCTTGCTGCCCGCTTCCGGCTTTCCCTCCACGATTCTGTCCCAGGCGTGGCCGTCGTGGGTCTCCGTGTCCCCCGCGGGCAGCACCCAGCCCCCGGCCCGCAGGACCCGTTGCACAAGCACGGGACAGGGGACTGCTCCCGGGCTCCCGCGTGCTGCCTGGATGCCTGCTTCAGGGCTCTTCTCTGCTGTGCCAGGAGGATGCGGTCCCCAGACGCCTGACGTGGATTCAGTGGCCGAGTCTGAACCGCCGTAACCAGCACGCATTCGGAGAATCCGAGTAAAATTGGGTCTGGCCTCGTGTTGAAACAGTTTTTTTTCTTTCCTGTTGAGTCCAAACAGGTGCTTATTAGAGGCTGGCTGGTGTAAAGAGGTTCTGGAGCAGCCTGGCTTGCAAAATACAGTCGACCCGTAGCCTGAACCACATCCAACTTGGAAATAACCCGAATTTTGGCTCCCCCCCCCCACCCCCCCAAAGCACAGAGCTGTCTGTCTCCTCAGCTTGTCTCACGGGGAAGGGAGGAGTCTCCCTGTTGCTCTTTAATCCTCTTGACCCAGACACTCAAATTAGGCGTACAGACTCATCACGGAAGCTCTTAAACGCTGCCTGTGTCTCTTGGGCCGGGCTGTGGAGCAGAGCGCGTGTTAGGCGGGGTGCTTCATGGTGAGGAGGCTTAGAATGAAGGCCAAGGGCCCGGGCTTGTTTGCTCCTCACTGGTGGGCACAGCACGCAGCTTTCAGCTCCAGTTTGGAGGCGGGTCAGGACGTGTCCCATGTCTGTCTGCCCCTGCCTTTTGGGGTCAGCCTCCCCCAGAATTGCGCCGTGGCCCCAGTCGTGTCCCTGTGGATTAGACTAGGAACGACTCTTACCGCTGACCCTGCTGGGGCTCACGACAGCATTTGGGCCATGAGGCAGAGGCAGCAGGGCCAGTGGTCAGCTGTCCCTCTACCTCCCGGTCTGACGCCGGGGGGGGGCGGTGTACCCTGAGTGGACAGACATCCTGTGTGTGCTTTACAGAGACTCCAAATTTTGTAGGGGCGTTAAGGTTCTTTCTCCTTCCCTCTTCTCCTCTGCTTATTCAAGTTGGAAAGAACCTTAGACCCACCTGGTTCATTGTCCAGGCGTCGGTCTCTCCCTGTGACCTCTGCCCCCGCTTCGGTGAGGGTCAAGGGCTGAGCAGGCGTGTGCAGAATCGCTACCTTGGGGCTCAGTCAGGCTCGGGAGATTTGAAGAGAAAGGACACCTGGCTTGTAAGGGCTTTCTCCCCGCTCTCCCTCCCACAAGTGCCCGGCTGCCATGGCCCAGCGGAGGGGAGGGGAGGGGAGGCGAGGCTTCTCTGCTGACTGAGCCCAAGTTGACAAACTGGAGGTTGATCCCAACAGCCAGAGGCTCGTTACTTGCGGCCGAGAGCATCAGCTGTTTTCTAGGACTTGAAAGCAACTTTTCAAAAACGCCAATAATTAACAGACTCTTCGGACACACCTTAGCTGGTCCCAGTAAGGTTTCACCAGCCCTGAGAGGGGCAGTGATGTTCATTTGACTGTCCTTTGCGGGGGCCAGGCCCACAGGTGCCCTTTAGACTCGGCTGCCTGACTCGTCACTTCTGTGGGCGGACTTCCCGGAGAGCCTGCCCTTACCGTGTGCTGTAGGGTTTCCTTCCCTTTGCATTTAGCTTGGACGGTAGGAAAGAGAAAGTGGCTGCAGGGCACCCGAGTGACATTTGTGTCTCCACCCGATATATGTTTCATAACCACGCCGTCGTTAACGGCACACTTTGCACGGAGCGGGAGGAAGTTCTAAATGTGCTTTCTCTCCCTTTGGTGCTCACCAGTGATTTTCCGAACTGGACTCTTCACTGCTATTGAGACAGTCGTGCGTCCATTTGTTAGCATGTCTTTGTAAAAGACTCCAGAGCCTTCTAGCCATTAGCCACACCAGTTCCATGTGTGTGCTCACCGCTGCCCACCCCACCCTCTCCAGTCCAGGGCTCTGGGAGGGACTGGGGGTGCGCGCACCGCCGCCAGAGCCTGGCCTCTTCTCTCGCTGCTCGGAGGTTTGGGATAAGCGTAGACACATGAACTTACCGCTGGTCTACCGTGAGGCCCTCCAGGCCTGGGACCCTGGCTGTCCCCTAAGTGGACTGTCCTCTCAAGAGCGTGCTCAGCCCTCTTCCATCTAGAGTGGGTCTGAGCACCATTGGGGGTGTTGGGAGGCCAAGGCTTAGCCGTGTGTGACCGTGTGTGACTGGCAGGCCAAGCCTCAGCGGGCTGTCTCGGGTCCGTGCAGCTCTCAGGGAGCCCCTTTCCCCTGTGGGGTGCAGTCTGCCCACTTGTGAAACGAGAGGGTCTCGAGGGAGTGGGCGCGGTTCTGTGGCAGTGTCTGGAGGCGTTTTTGGCCGTCACAGCTGGAGGGGGGCTGCCGATGACGTCTGGTGGGTAGAGGCCAGGGGTGCCACGCGCCCCCCTTTGGTGCCGGTCGGCCTAGGATAAAGACGACTCAGTGCAAATGCCGGGGCGCACGGGAGGGGAGACCACGGGTGAGCCGGCAGGGCCTCATCGGGGTGATCCTGATCCGCCAGGGCCCTCGCCCGAGCGTCCGCGAGGTGTGCCTTGCGTGGGCCCCTCGTTGGGTGACCGTAGTTGGCGCCTACACGCCTGTGCTGACAGGGCGGAGGCTGTCGCCCTGGGGGTCCGAGCCTGACGGGACGGGCGGGCGCAGAGACACACAGGGCAGCGCGGGGAGCGGCCCTGAGGGTCCCGCAGCCCTCAGCCGGGTCTCTGTGGCCCGCAGTTCCTCCGGGTCACGAAGCAGTACCTGCCCCACGTGGCGCGCCTCTGCCTGATCAGCACGTTCCTGGAGGACGGCGTCCGCATGTGGTTCCAGTGGGGCGAGCAGCGTGACTACATCGACACGACGTGGGGCTGCGGCTACGCGCTGGCCTCCGCCTTTGTGCTCCTCAACCTGCTGGGACAGCTGAGTGAGTGGCCCTGATACGCGCTGGCTTACCTTGTGGGCGGGGACGGCAGGTCACTCGAGGGGCTCCCGGGCCGGCGTTGCCGGCCCTTTGCCCCTCCCTGGCGGGTGGGCCGGGCCTGGGCATTGGTTCTGTGGGCCTTCGGGTGGGTGCTGTGCTCACTGAAGTCCGATGACACGGGCCCCGCTCTAAGTGCCTGGACCGGGACGCGGGGGAGACTGGGTGACCCGGGTGGGCCGGAGGGGAGCCAGAGCAGGGGAAACGCAGGGTGTCGGAAAGGATGAATCGGAGGCCGGATTCACGTGGGCCGCAGATCTTCTGCTCCCCGGCCGCTGTCTGCTGGCGGCAGCCCCCCTCCCTGTACATTTTGGGGCCGGAAAGGGGCCTGCGCTTCTCAGTCCGTCCCGTAGCTCCCACGGCAGTTTCCACTGCACCGCCTGCTCCGGAAAACGGCCCATTCCCTGGAGCAAGGGATCCGTTTTCTAGAACGGTATCTTCGATAAGTAAGGTCCCGTTGACTCGTGTGTGGTCCGGGTCTACGATGAATTCTCCCAGGAGTTGCTCTTTTCTCGGGGCGCGTGGCTGGGCCACCAACCGCGCAGGGCTCAGGTGAGGGCGCCAGGTGCCGTGGCGGCGGCCCTCGCCCGGAACTCGCCCGCGGCCCCCTGAGCCTGGCCCTTCTCCTTTCCAGCCGGCTGCATCCTGGTGTTGAGCAGGAACTTCGTGCAGTACGCCTGCTTTGGGCTCTTTGGAATCATAGCGCTGCAGGTACGCGGGGCCGGGTCTCTTCTCTTCCTTGCCGTGCTTGGGGCATAGCTTCCGCAAAGGCGTCTCTGAGGATGCGGCTTCACCCCCTTGTGTCTCTGCCTGGGTCTCCTTTTCTTTCCTGAGAAAACACTGGATTTTCCCGAGTGCAGGCTCAGGAGAGCTGGAGAGGATGGGGCCCCTGAAAAGGTGCCAAGCTCTGGGCGCCCACCTCTTTGCCACCTTCCCGAGTTTCCTCTGATGGGGACAAATGACAGGGTTGGCTGCAGCCAGGACACTGTCTTATCGTTTTACCTCGTGAACACCCAGCTGGCCACATGAGCTGTGTGCACCTGGACCAGAGCTCCCGGGCGCCGTGCCGGCACCTTGCGGGCTGGGTGCTCCCAGGGAACGGTGCTCGTTACGCGGGCCTGGGGTGGTCAGCACAGCTCGAGAAATGCTGAGCCCGTGGTTGAACTCGGAGCTGTCCTGGGCTCCTAAAGTGTCCCGTGCACCTTACGTTTACGCTTCTGTGGGAGAGATTGCCTACTGCTGTTCTCAAGAAGTCCCAGTGCGTTTGGAGACGTGAGACTCAAGTTTCTGTCTCTTCTCTGTTCCCTTCAGACGATCGCCTACAGCATCCTGTGGGACTTGAAGTTTTTGATGAGGTACGTGCGCTCCGCATGCTGAGCTTGCTTTTCATGTCTGTCGACTCAGTAACTAGCAGTCTTGGGAGTGAACTTCTTGGGGTCCAAGCACTTGGAGTCTGTAGGAGGTGTTGGCAGAGGCTCCCTCCCCCAACAACCCCCCACCCGCACCCCGGGACACAGGTGAGAATGAAGCTGTCCCTCCCAACCCCCTGTTCGTGAGGGAGGGAAGGAGGGCCGGAATGGCAGCACTTGCTCACAGGGACCCAGCTGGTCAACAGCAGGGCCAAGGCCGGGCCAGGTTCCGAGTGTGTTCAAGTTAATGTCACTGTTGGGCGGAACAGACCCATCTGTCTTCAGCCGTGGAGCGGCTGTGAGTCCTGTGGACTCACACCCGGCCGGTCCGGCACGGTTTGGAGAGAGGGACCTAAGGGCCCTCCCTTCCCGTGCTCCCGCCGAGGTCTCCCGACCTGGTCTGACGGGCGTGCGTAGCGCCTGCCGAGGCCCGGCGACTCAGCTGGCGTTTCTGTCCTCAGGAATCTGGCCCTGGGAGGAGGCCTGTTGCTGCTCCTGGCGGAATCCCGTTCCGAAGGGAAGAGCATGTTCGCAGGCGTCCCCACCATGCGCGAGAGCTCTCCCAAACAGTACATGCAGCTCGGAGGCAGGGTTCTGCTGGTCTTGATGTTCATGACCCTCCTTCACTTTGATGCCAGCTTCTTCTCGGTAAGCGCTCCTGCCTGCATACGTGGACCTGGGCTCCTGTCCTTCAGAAAGGGCCCCGACCTCTCTTCCCCGCCTGTGCACGGAGCCTAGTCCAGGGGCTGTTGGAGGGAGTCGGCTTGAAGGAGGCAGACGTCGGATCCTACTGAAAGGAGCGAACACCCAGCAAGCTCTTAGGGGCCCGGAGCTGACAAAGGAAGTCCAGAGTCTCCCTGACCTCACTGGAGGTCCTGGTGTCCTGTGTGCCGGCCTCCAGGCGGTCCACCCGGGCTCTTTGCAGACCCTTGGTTCTTTAGCTGCCCACTGCTCGTACCTTTATCGTGTGCTGTGTGCACGCCGGGTGTCTCGTCCCCGGGAGCTTTACAATGCCCGTCTTTAGAGCTGGCTGGGCGCCCTGGCCGGGAAAAGCTCCCAGGAGGGGCACCTGGCGCCATGGGAGGGGGGAGCCCGCTCCTAAGAAGTACTGGGGACTACCTGGATGGCTTGGGGGCCCGCAGGCCGGGGCCTGAGTGTGTCCTGGTAAATTGCAGCCTGTTCGCCGAAGCCCCTGGCGCCTCCCTCTTTATTCCTCACTTGAATGCACACCCCTCTGTGACATCACCTGGACACATACCGCAGTGACAAGGGCAGTTGGAATATCTCTTCTTCCTCACCTTTTTTTTTTTTTTTCTTACCTTCTAACCTATGCAGATTCTCCAGAACATCGTGGGCACAGCTCTGATGATTTTAGTGGCCATTGGTTTTAAAACCAAGCTGGCTGCTTTGACTCTTGTCGTCTGGCTGTTTGCCATCAACGTGTATTTCAACGCCTTCTGGACCATTCCTGTCTATAAGCCCATGCATGACTTCCTGAAGTACGATTTCTTCCAGACCATGTCGGTGATCGGAGGCCTGCTCCTTGTGGTGGCCCTGGGCCCCGGGGGCGTCTCCATGGACGAGAAGAAGAAAGAGTGGTAACAGACCCCTTCCCTGCCTGGCTAGGACCCGCGGCCATCGAGGACTGGTTCGGGGTGGGTTCGACCAAAATGCCAGCATTTATGTGTCCTCTTTCCTTCCCTCCCTTGGTAAAGGCACAGATGTTTTGAGAATTTATTTGCAGACACCTGAAATTTGGCGGCTAAATCTGCTCTGGACCCACAGCCTAGTACCTGACCACTGGGGCGGGCTGGCTGGGCACAGCGCCTCCCTCCCCCAGGCACGGCCTCGGCTTCCCACGAGCAGCTTGCTGGGCTGTGGCCTCAGTTCCCGTTTTTGTTTCTGTTTTGTGGGTGGGGGGCCTTCAAGCTGTACTGTGAGCAGATACATCTGTGTATCCTTCAAAGCGGTCTCCCTCTTACTGTTTTTTAAGTTTACGTTTTTAGCTAAAACTAAATGATTTGGGATGGCCCAGCCCAACACCACACAGTCAACGTCCTGGGCGTAAGCCTCGCCCACGGCTCCGAGTTGTCCCCGTGCCGCATCGTAACGCTCGCAGGGACGACAACGGCATTTGGACCCAAACCCAAAGAACGAAGTGGTGCCAGAGGGGCCACCGAGGCTGCCGTTCACTCGGCACAAAACCGGCTCCGATTGGTGCAGCTCGTTGGGTAGGGGAACCCCCCGGGAGCCTCAGTGGCTCAGGGCGGGAACGGCGGGGCTAGAAGTCCCCAGGTGCACCTGGAGCCTATGGGGACCCCCGCCCCGGCCCGGCCCTATGCCTGCGCGCTGACTCCCGCGAGGGGCGTGGCTCTCAGACCAGTTACCTCACCCCCGGTCTTCACACCGAGCCTGGGCTGCCGCTGTGGGCTCCCGTGGGCTCCGACCTGGCCAAGCGCCCCGCCCGCCTCTCCTTCGGCTGGAGGGACTTTTCCCAAGCTGCGCAGCCGTGACTTACCACTTTCTCAAGGCTGTTGCTTGCTCAGATTTGTCTTTGCTACGCTGAATGCAGCCCAAATTACTTTTTACGATTTGTGATGCCTTACCGATTGGATCTTAATCCTGTATTTAAAGTTTTCTAACATTGCCTTACACTGCGTTTCTCTTCTTGGGGGTGCACGCGCCTGTTGGCTCTTCTCCACTCGTCCACGCTGTAGCGACTGCCACGAGGGGAGAGTTGGACTCGTCTGTGCCTCCCCCAGACCCTGGGGGGGGGTGGGGTGGCAGGCTGACCAAGCTAGAACGAGGACTGCCTGAAGCTGGTCTCTTTTTTCCTGGTTCATGGCTAGATGTGCAAGCCTGAGGGCATCCCTAGGGATGCCGGGGCCAGTCCCGAACCAGGATCCACATTTACCAGCCAGACCAGAGCCAGCGTGGGGCGGGGAAGCTGCCCCGCTTTTGCCTCCCAGTGCTCCTAGAGCCTCACTTGGCTCTGCGGCCTGGACCCGCCAGACCTGACGGGAGCGATGGCACCCCTCTCAACACCCCACCTCGTGCCCACACCTCAGCCCCAGATGTTCCCAACGCCCACCCATTTGCAAACGCCTCCGGCCTTGGAAAAGCAACAGATGGAGAGGGCTTTTCTACTTGGTCACCCGGATGCTCGCCGCACGGGGTGGTTTCTGACGCCGTGCGTCCACCTCGGGGCCACCTCTCGGTCCACCCCCTTTCCCGTCAGCACAGCACCGCAGTCCCATCAGATGACACTCAGCCACGTCTGTGCCTCCGGGACACCTTTGACGGTTCCAACACCTCTGTTGGTTTGCAGGAACGGTCTGACCCCAGGAGGCCAAGGGGTACGGTCAGAGGGCACCCTCAATGCTGGAGGAGGTTGCTCGGGCCTCCCCTGGCCCTCGGTGGGCTCGTGCCTGGGACGGGGGTAGATGCCTTTGCAGGAAGGAGAGAAAACTACCATCTACCAGTTGGCTTCGGCAAAACCATTTCTGACAATTTTTTGGCTTTATGTGGGAAATAGGTATAAATCTCATTTTATGCTGTATTTTATATCTTAGTTGTGTTTGGAAACGTTTTGATTTTTGGAAACATCAAAATAAATAACGGCATTTGTTGTATGCGGCGTGATCCTCTGGTGTTGTCCAGCTGGGGTGGGGCCTGACCAGGCCTCTCCTCGGATGCCCAGCGAGCCAGCCGAACCCTCTAGGCTTCGCCAAGGCCCGCTGAGAAGCCACGTCCGGAGAGAATGCTTCCCTCGGGGTCCCTGGGGGCTGCTTCCTGGGGATGGGTAAGGTGGCCCTGATGCCAGTGGCACAGACTCCCAGCCCCAGCCCCGGGGGCAGCAAATGTGAGCGGATGGAGGGGACCCGGAGACACCCACCCCATCGGCTGAGAGGGCGCACAGCAGGTGGCTTGAAGAGGACCCGGGCTCGAGGACCTGAAGGACTCTGGAAAAGCTTTCCGCATGCGCTTTTCTCCGGCAGCCGTTTATTAACCTGACTGTTTAAAAGAGCTGAAGCTCTTGGGTTTACGGTGGTGACGTCTGAACTTCTTCGCTGAGCCCAACTGCCTCTGGAACACGAACACGGAGCTCCGGTTAGTGAGCCATCCCCGTCCTCTCGGAGGGGCGCCCCCGAGTCAGGCCAGCTGTCCACCCGTGGCTTCCCTGAAATGCCCCCCCCCCCCCCGCCCCCGCCCCCAGCGAGCTCTCGATCTCCTGTAGACCCGAGGGTGACGGAACCTTGGCCCGGCCTAACGAGGCCCTCCCGCGGGGCCCCTGCGGCGTGTGCCAGCCCCTGGCCCCGTCAGGCCAAAGCAGCCTCGGCTTCTAGTTTACTCCCGAAACGTTAGCTTGGCATTTTATCTGCCACAGAAAGGTTCTTTAAACAGGTTTTGTAAGGAAACGGAGAACCGTCGGCAGGGGAAGCTGCCACTCACCTTCCGGCGCTTGAGGACCGGCTCCTGGTCCCCTCGCGTCTCTTCTCCGCCCCCAGGGCCCGTTTCTGTCAGGCCCCTTGGCCTCTCGTCCTCCCCCTCGGTCAGAAAGTCCTCAGTGCCGTCCCCGTGTTCAGTCCCTCCCGGGTCCTTTCTGGTGAACACCTCGGCTGAGAGGGACGGAGGGATGGGCAGTTTTAGGTCCGCGTCACCGTCTGCGCGGGGCTGAGGGGGCGCAGCCGGGACCGAGGGCCCGAGCACACGACGTGGGAGGGAAGGAGGCTGGAGCCTGCTGGCTGCAGGCTCAGGACACACTGGACGTCCGGGGGCGGGGGGGCCGGTCCCACTCACGCGGGTACAGGTCTGTCATGCTGTCATCACTGTCACTTGTAGCTGCGCCGTCCTCACCGGACGAAGGTTCCCAGAAGGCTTCTCCCCGGCGAGGCGGCCCGGCGCCATCCACCCGGTCCTCCCTCCTCCTCCTCCTGTGCAGGAGGCAGGCGGCCACGTACTCCGCGCCCTGCTTCTGACACCTTTCATCTGGGAGACGGGCCGGCACGCCGTGTCTGCCCCCCTGTCCTCCGGAGCAGAGACCAGCTCCACCGGGCCCCCAACCGCCCCCCCCCCCCGCCCCGGTCTGCTGGGTAAAATGTGGTGGCGGGAGGTGCCCTGGCTCAGCTCCTACCAGGAGAGGAGAGGAGGGGAGGCCAGTGGGGGCGCGGGCGAGGCGTGAGCAGACGCAGAGCTGTGCCGGGCCCCAGCCTGGGCGAGAGCGGAAGCTTGGCCGCTGCTGACCCTGCCCGGAGCAGGGGGGGCCGCGACGAGGCCTCCACACCGTCTTGTGTACAGAGGCCTTGGGGAGGCCGGACGCCCGGCGTGGCGGACACAGACCAAGCCCCGATGAGCAGCGGGGTGGCACCAAGGGGCCTGGCTGTTGAAGGTGGCCCTCTGTGGGTGGCGCTCTCCTGTCTCAGGGAGGAAGGGGAGGGGACCGGGCCCTGGCCTCTGATGTCCCCCACCGCCAGGCTCTTCTCTCCTGCCTCATCTCTGCCACTCGCTCTGTGGCCCCACACGGCCTCGGGGCCAGCGGACCCCACACCTGGAGTCCCCTTTCAGAACCCCCGGCCAGAGTCCCCGGCTGCCGGGCTCTGGCTCCTCTCGGCCGCTGGTCCCGTGAGCCACACGCTCCAGCATCAGGATGACTCTCTTACTGGGGAAAACCCAGTCCCTTTCTTCCCACCCACACCCAGCAGCCCCCAGGCTCTGTGCCAACGTGGGACCCTTCACGGGTCCTTCACTTTTGCCCGTGGGCGAAGACTGGGCCTCATTTCTTCTTGGGGGAACACAGCCTTCAGAGTTCTCTCCCTCATCTTGCCTCTCTCTCCATACCCAGACCCACTGGCTCTGCCCCACCTGGCCCTCTCTTCCCCGTGGGGCTCCCGCCGGCTCTGTCCCCACCTTCCCTTCGGGAGCATCTGAGAAGCGTCTACCATTTCCTCCTCGACGCCTCCGTCCCGACACCACCCCGCCTGCTTCTCCCCCTCCTGGGGCTCTTCGTGTCCCCTCTTCTGTGGCTCTGTGGACGCAAACGCCACTCAGTGTCAGTGGTGTGCATCATCTGAGCACCGGCCCGTGTCTTCAACAGCCACCTTCCCTGACACACGTTGAAGAGAATGCTTCATTTCCCCACAAAGCCTGTGACTCAGATGCCACTCTCGTAAGCACCCCAGTTCTCGAGCCAGGAATCCGGGAGTCACGGCTGACTTCCTCCTCTCCCTCACCTACTGATTCTACCCACAGAACAGCTGCAATCTGTCCACATCTTCCCTGCCAGCACCTGTAGCCCCGGCCACCGTCACCTTCAGCTGGCTGCACAGCCGCCAAGGGTCCCCTGCTCCACTCCTTCCCACCCCCCACCCCTGCCCTCAAGAGCCACAGTGACCCTGACGCACACAGTGACTGCCAGTCCCTGCTTCAGTCCTCTGTGGCCTCCAAGACCCCCTGTGGTCTTGTCCCACCTACCTTGCTGACCCCGACCCCATCTTGCGTGGTGTCACAGTGGCCGTCCTTCAGGACCTCCCACAACCAAGTGTTTTTCTGCCTCTAACCTTGCCGGAATCCTTCCTCTGACGGGAGCACTCTTGCCTCTACTCGCTATGTCCCTAAAGTCTCAGCCCAGAAACCCCGCCTCCCCAGGGCTTCCGCATTAGGCAGGCCTCCTGGCGGCCCTCGGCACAAGACCGCCACAGCACTCACGGTTACATCGGAGCCCACTGCCTGCTTCATCGCAGTCTCCGCCGCCACCCCTCCCCTGGGCTGGGCCGGGTGCACCACCAGCTACTGCCAAAAGCTGACTGAGACACCACTTCTGCCTTCGAGGGCACTGGTCCTGGAGAAGAGCAGGCATGCACCCGAAATACTTGTAAACTGAGGCAGGCTGCGTCCGCCCACGGCTACTTACATTCACGCAGAGCTCTCTGGTACCGCTGGCCCTGGGTGTGCCTCAGCACATGCTCGGGGACCTTGTTGATGTGCCGCAGGGTGAGTCTGCAGAACAGCTGGTGCCTAGGGGACAGGCAAACGTGGGCTGGCAGGGATGTTCACGAGGGTCTGGACCAGTGGCTCTCCAACCACGGCTGCATCTTGGAATCATTCCCGGAGTCTGGCAAGGAAGTCTCCGGGGCAGACTGGGCATCAAGATTCTTAAAGGCTGGAAAACAATTCCACTCCGCAACTGGGGTGGAGAACCAGTGACCCGGACGGACCGTGACCTCTCGGCGTTTACCTGGAACACACCTGGTCATCAGCATCCGCTCCCGCACAAGGGGATGCAAGTGAAGACCTGGCTTGGCAAAGTCCTAGATGAACGGGAGCATCCCCCGGCCCCCTCCCCATCCCCCGGCCCCCTCCCTTCAACTAGTGCTGTCAACCGTACACGTTCAGCTACACCAAAGTTCTCCTTAAATACGTGGAACTCACCGCATTCAGAGCCTTAGGTGACAAGCCTCAGCTTTACAAAAAGCAAACACGCACCGCGGAGAGGGGGCTCACCGGGGAGCTCTAGCCTGCAACCCGGATGTCCAGTCTCCTAACATCTACCTACGAAGGACGGCGCCAAGCCCTCGAGGAGCGCGCAGCCAGCGGGGAGGGGCCGGGGTTCCGAATCCACCTCGCGGCAGCGGCCAGACTCAGCGCTAGGACCTGGCCCCACTCGGGGCCCCTCCCGCAGTACCCGGCCTGCGCCCCCTCCCACGTACGGGTTCTTGGTGCTGGGCACGATGTGCGGCTCGAACTCCGCGTAATCGAAGGCCGGAGAGGCGCTGACCAGCCGCCGGTACTTCTTGCCGCGGGTGTAGACCTGGAGCTCGGGCAGACGGCAGGGCAACTCGTGGCCGGTGAGAGCGCATTTCACCTGCGGGGCGGAGGGCGGGCGAGAGGGTCAGGGTGTGCGGGGGCCGCCCGAGCAGGTCCGCACCTCCTCCTCTGGCCCCGCGGACCTTAGCGGCGCCGGGCTCCAGCCGCAGACTCGGGTGTTCGCGGAGGAAGGCGAGCACTTCGACCGGCGGCTCGCTCATGGCTCGGCCGCCCTCGGAGCTGGAAGCCGGCGCCGCTCGCACCACGTGGGCCGGGGGCGGGGCTCGGCGGCGCCCCGGAAGCAGACGCCTCTCGGCCCGGAAGCGCCGGCGGGGCGGGGAGATGGCGGCGGCGGCGGTTCGGTGGCTGGGGCTTCGCGCTGCGCGGCCGGCGCCGGTGAGCGGGGCGCGGGGCGGGCACGTGTCGGGCGGGCTGGGGGACCCGGACCCGGCCTGGGCCGGCTCAGCCAGCCCCTCGGTCTCCGTAGGCCCCGGCGCGCGCCGTCCGGAGGAGCGTCCTTGCGGTCCCCCTGCGCCCAGGTGAGGACTCGTCCGGGTGTGACCTGGGCACCTGGGAAAAGACGCCCAGCTTTGTAAGGAGGGGGGGGGGGCGGCCGCAGGCACTGAGAGGAGCTTCGAACTGCGCCCGAACGCGGGCGTGCCTCTCAGCCGAGGTGGCCCGCGGGCCGGCCCCTCTCGTACTCCCGAGTCACGCCCGGCCGGGGACGGTCCGTCACTTCCCAGCGCCTCAGCGGGCTGAGGAGGGGCCGTCCCAAGATTGAAACCGGGTGGCCGGGGCCCTAGACGACAGCACAGCCACGGCGTGCGGGTTGCGCGTGCACGTCCGGCAGGGTAGCGTGCTGCGTAAGAAGGAAGGGCGCTGTAGAACCCTTGCTCCAGGCCTGCTTTTTTACCGTCCGCGACGCCCGAGGTGCCCTCATTTGCTGAGGCTCACACTCTGACCGCTGAATTACACTTTCCCTGTATGTGGTTCCGTCTTTAAGTTCACGAGCAGTGAACAAGAGAAGCTGTTGGGAGTGCTCTTGGGAGCCCCTTTCCCGAGTTGGTCGCGCTTCCCTCTCTGCATAGCGGGTGCATCTTAATGCGACGGAGTACGCGGCAGACTGTTCTTGTGTAAAAGGCGGGAGATGGTTACACGAAGTACCCAGGGTCGGGGTTGGTGGCAAAGGCAGGACTAAGCCCTAGGTCTTGCTTATGCAGTCGGTGAACATCCAGGGAGCGTGCCCGGTGGCCACAGGCTGGTCTGTTCACTCTGGGGCAGTAGTGCTCGTGTCTCCTTGAGGAATAGGCTGCTCCAGGTCTATTTGCCGGGGGCTTCTGACCCCACGCCAGGGTTGGAAACCTTCCTAGGGTTGGCCTGGAGCCCAAGCAGGTGTGGTAGTTCTGCAGCTGAAGCACCTGCCACCAAAGCGGAGGATGACTCCTTTCTCCAGTGGTTCCTGCTTCTCATTCCTGCGACTGCCTTTGGCCTGGGGACCTGGCAGGTAAGTACTGGCTTTGGCGCTGATGGCTCTAGCTTTTTTTTTTTTTTTTTTTTTTTTTTTTAATGTTTGTTTATTTTCGAGAGAGAGAGAGAGAGCGCGAGAGAGAGCGAGCACGCAGGGAGGGGTAGAGAGGGAGGGAAACACAGAATTCGAAGCAGGCTCCAGGCTTTGAGGTGTCAGCAGAGTCGGACACGGGGCTCGGTCCCATGAAACATGAGAGCATGACCTGAGCCGAAGTCAGATGGTTAACCGACCGAGCTACGCAGGCGCCCGTGGTGGCTCTGAGCTTTTGCCCTTGTTGCCATCTGCCTGGGTGTGCTGTTTCCACAGGTCCAGCGTCGAAAGTGGAAGCTGAAGCTCATAGCAGAGCTCGAGTCTAGAGTTCTGGCTGAGCCCATCCCTCTGCCAGCAGAGTGAGTGTGTGGCTGCCCGCCTGGGACCGGTCTCCCTCAAGGTCGGCAGCGGGGCCTGGCTGCTTCCGCTTGCTCTCCTGACCCTCAGACGGGAGCCCTCGAGATGAGTTGTCCTGATGAGCTTCCTGACCACCGTTGGGGAGTGGCATGATGTATTTAGAAAGAGATCTGTGACTCGGGGTTTCACCTTTTTTCTCCAGGCCCGTCGTACCTGTGGGGGCACGGTGCTGATGGGCTCCCTGGAGCAGGAATTCTTACCTGGCGGGTGGGGGTGGTGTGCCCTCAGGCTGTCTTGACAGGAGAGCAGAATCTTGAAAAAGCATCCTAAGTGATCCTATCGTCTCTACCCCTCATTTTGACCCACTGTCCTGGAGGGACAAGAGCTAGTTTAAGGGAGCCAGCGTGTGCCCTATTTGTGAGGCGCAGGCCTCACAGGCTTTGACGTCCCGCCCAATCTTGTTGGGCCTCACTTCTCCCCACTGCTGTGTAGCCCAATGGAACTGAAGAACCTGGAGTACAGGCCAGTGAAGGTCAGGGGGCACTTTGACCACTCCAAGGAGCTGTACATGATGCCTCGGACGATGGTGGACCCGGCCCGGGAGGCCCGGGAGGCCGGCCGCCTCTCTTCCTCGCCAGAGAGCGGGGCCTACGTCATCACCCCCTTCCACTGCACAGAGCTGGGGTGAGTAGGACAGACAGGCCAGAACTCGGGTTGTGGGAGAGGGTCATTCACTGCTTGGATGTTGCAGGAGGAGGCCCAAGGGAGGAAGCGGAGATGGATGCGGGGATGGGTAGCCAGGGGCCCTGGATATCGGTCTTCAGAGTTGGTGTTCTGCCAGTCAGGACACAGGCTGGACACAGGCAGGCCTTCCCAGGGCACACCTGCTCCTCATTCTCCCGGGACTACCAGCGTTAACCTTTGTCCAAAAATCCTTCTCCGCCTGAGAGCATACTTTGTTACTTCAGAATCACCATTCTGGTAAATAGAGGGTTTGTCCCCAGGAAGAAAGTGAATCCGGATACACGGCAGAAAGGCCAGGTAAGGGGCAAGAACCCTCCTTTTTTTGTGAGCAGGGCTCTATAGAAACCACAGGCCTTAAGGAGGAATCTCACATTTTCCTTTCTAGATCGAGGGAGAAGTGGACCTAGTTGGGATGGTGAGGCTGACAGAAACCAGGAAGCCCTTTGTCCCTGAGAACAATCCAGAAAGAAATCACTGGCATTACCGGGACCTGGAGGCCATGTCCAGGCTCACGGGCGCAGACCCCGTTTTCATTGATGCTGACTTCAGTACGTTGTGATCAGCCCATCCTAGAAGATCGAGTAGCTTTTTTATAAATACCCCGTTCTACCTTCCTTTTAGCCCTGGAAATTTTCTAGTTATTTCCTGTTAGTTACGTAGTAGTATCCGTTGGGAGAAAGGGGAATTATCTGTCTGGAAAGAGGCAACCCAGGGTTGGTTACAGGTGAAAGGTATGTACTGAACTTTTGGCCGCGCAAAAATCTAAAAAGCTCTGCAAGGTTCCAAGGAAACAGCTGGCCAAGCCGCTGTAGGGAGAAACTGGTGCCGAGAAGCTGGCGGCATAGCTATTGTGGATTGAGTCCGTTATCTCTGCAGAGAGCACCGTCCCCGGGGGACCCATTGGAGGGCAAACCCGAGTCACTCTGAGGAACGAGCACATGCAATACATCATCACCTGGTGAGTCCCCAATACGATGTCCCGTGGTGAGTCCGGATCTCTAGTCCCCCCCCCCCCCCTTCAGAACCCTGACTGTTCATCTTTTTGACGTTGACCCAAGGTATGGACTCTGTGCGGCTACATCATTCCTGTGGTTTAAGAAATTCCTACGTCGGACTTCTGGTGTGTGAGACTAGCAGATGTAGCCCTTCCCCTAAATTGTCAGGAAGTGGCTGATTTCTGGAGATGTTTTCATGTGGGATCAGCAACTATTGGCATAAATAAATCTCTGTGCTACGCTCTGTACCGTATCCGTCATTCTACCTGGGCCACTTATAACTGGATGACCGTAAAGTCTAGGCTTGGGCCTGGTAGGTGACCCAACAGTCAGTCTTAAGGCTGCTTTTTCCAAATGATCAATGTACAACCTAGACAGCAGGTTTAACTCTACCCTACAACAAATAAGGACCTTGCCACCACCCCAAACGTGTGTAAGACGACAAAAAATTGCAGTCCACCCCAAATGCCAATGGGCCCGGGCTGAGAAAGAGCCTTTTATTTACTTTTATATACAGAAAAGTCACCTGTGCCCACTCAGCCCAGTTTGGTGGCCAGTTCTTTAGCCTTTGCCTTTTCCAGCTTGGCGATGCGAGCCACCGACTTTGGACCCAGGACGTTGCCTCCCCAGTGGCGGCGGATCTGCAATGACAGGAGAGGCAGTTGGCGTGGGCTGTCGCTGTCAGGCTCTCAGAGCCATGCTAGGTCGTGCTGTCTTCTCCTTGGCCCTCCGAGTCCTTTGCCCAGTAGGACTGCTCTGGAGGAGCTGGCCAGTCCCCCAGAGACAGGCCTGACTTACCCCAAACGTTTTGTGTCCTGCTGCTGCTTACCTCATCGTATCTGTCGTTGTAATTGGTTCTGACAGCTTCCACCAGCTTAGCCAGAGCTCCTTTGTCTTCCCTGAAAAGGCGGGAGGGACAAGGGGGTCATCAGCATGTTACCTTTCCAGAAAACAGGAAAAACTTCCTTTCTGTAGCCCCAAACACAAGGCCTTTGCCTCAGACACAACATGACCACACGGCTTATTCAGGTGAAGAAATTCGTAACCATCATCGGCAAAGATTCAGATGAACGTGTTGCTTGAAGGTAGAACGTTTGGTCTTTAAGGTAAAATCCCAAGAAGTGAATGAAACGTACTGGGGGAGAGGACTGCCTGACCTCTACTGACACCTGGGAGTTCGGGGGCCCCTTGCATACTTACGAGTTAACCTGTGTGAAGGCGACAGTGGTGCAGGTCTTCCTGTGGACCAGTCGCCCCAGCCTGGCCTTCCCCTTGATGATGCAGTAGGGAACCCCCATCTTACGACACAGGGCAGGCAGGAAGACAACCAGCTGGAAAACCGTATTAGCTTTAGAATGTATATTGGCCAAAAGCAGTAATTTAGAAGCTAACTTAGCAACTGCTCAGGGTTAAAAAGCTCATGTTTTGCACTTCAAGGTTGAATTCAGTGAGAAATCCACATCATTGCAATGGCTGTCGGTGGGATCCCTCATCAGTACTGTTTTCAACGGAAAGCAGTCACATGCCTACTTGGGCCTCGAGCCAAACCCCGGCTTACTTCCAGTCTTCCCAGTACTGACATGAGGGCCCAATCTGACTTTAACAGCGTTTACCAACCAATACGACACACCTCGATAGGATCCACATCATGTGCGATCACCACCAGCTGAGCCTTCTTGTTTTCCACCAAGGTGGTAACAGTGTTAACCCCTGGAAGCACAAACAGTTTGCATGAGCAGTTCACAGGGACTGCCCAGGTCACAAAAGCAGCTCTGCTATGGTACGCTCCCAGCTGTGGCTCAGGGTTAAAAAGCTCGGATTCTGCTCTCCACGGTGTTTCCAGGTGAAGAAATTCATACATCACTGCCAACAGCCTGCCCCACCCCACCACTCACCCCCTTCAAGGAGGGGCCCACTACTCACCAGCTCGAAGGACAGGGGGCCTCTTAGTGGGGACATCCCCTTTGCCAGCAGCCTTCTTCTCAGCCCGGGCCAGCAATCTCTGCTTCTTCTCTTGCTTGGTCTCCGGCCTGTATTTGTGGGCCAGCTTGAGCAGCTGAGTGGCTGCAAGAACGACGTCAGTTTAGCCTCGCGTTTCAAGCTCTGATCTTTGCTATCTACACGATCCTTTAAGTCACTGTCCGGGATACTATCGTAGTGCAGATCTCAGACCACGGGGCGCGTGGGTGGCCCGGTCAAGTGTCAGACTCCTGATCCTGATCTCCAAGTTTGTGAGTTCAAGGCCTTAACAGGGCCCTGCGCTGATGGTGTGGAGCCTGCTTGGGATTCCGTATCTCCTTCTCTCTGCCCCTCCCCTGCTTGTGCCACCAAGTGTGTGCTCTCAACAGAAATTAACTTAAAAAAAAAATCTCAGACTATGCACGAGATCACTTCAGCTATGCCACCCTCGCGATCTGGAAACCAGACAAGATAACCTAGATTTTAGTAAGCCAGTTTCCTGCAAGTACCCAGAACTCCTTAAAGACCTCAGATCCAGTCCTAACTGCCCAGGAAACGTCTCCGTGCTGGTTTACACAAACTCACCTGTTTGGCGGTCCAAGGCCTGGGTGAACTGGTTAATCGCAGGAGGCACTTTGAGACGTTTATAGAGAATAGCCCTTTGCCGCTGCAGTCGGATGTAGCGGGGCCACTTGACAAAGCGCGTGAGGTCCCTTTTGGGCTGGATGTCCTGTCCTGAGAAGTTAAGGGCAGCGATGTAAGTGAGGCTCAAACTCCCGGTCAAGTTCGCGCTTAGCGCCACTTGGGAGGGTGTAGGTGCATCAGCGATCTTGGTGGTTTAAAGCGTCATCACCAATTCTCGGATAGCAAATATTCTCTTACATCATCTGCACACAAACACCTATGATCACAGGGGGACTGGCGACGCTCCCCCATCCAACAAGCAGCCCAGCGGTCCGCCCATCAGTGCAGCGGTCAACGTGCCTGTGAGCGCTGCTTTCCTGGCGGCCAAGCCGAATCCTAGCGGAGCTGACATACACTCGGGGGGGAGGGACAACGAGGCCACGCACCCGGTGCCGGCGTACCCACATCCCGGCCAGGGGGGGACCCCACACCCGCTGAAACCTATCAACGGGGCAGGAACACGACCCTCGCTCCGCTCAGCACACTTCCGCTGCCGTGCTCCCCTCTCCTTACTCACCGATGCCAAAGTTCTTGGGCCTTTTCTCAAACAGGGGGTTGACCACCTTCTTGGCCTCCTGCTTCTTCACAACAGCAGGGGCCGGGGCCACCTTCTTCCCCTTGGCCTTCTTCCCTTTCGGCTAGGCGAGAAGCGACACCCAGATCAACCCCGCGCTCCCGCACGCGCTGCTCTGGAGGCGCGCCGATCCCCGCCTACGAGCAGAGCCTGACCCCCCAAGCCCCGGCCAAGGCAGCCCAGAGGCGAGCGCGGCGACGGCCCGTGTGCATCAGCGATCTTGGTGGTTAGGAGCGTCCTCACCATCACTCAGACAGCAAACAGTCTTCACATCACCTGCACCACCCGGGCTGCCGCGCCCGCCGCGTCCCAGAACTACGCGCCCCGTCTCTAGGGGCCCGGCACACGGCAGCCTCCGCAAACAGCAGCGGTGGACTCGGAACCTCTCGCCCAAGGCCGCCGGGGGAGCCCCCAGGAGTTCGGCCCCGTCGCTCCGAGCCCCGCATTGCGGCGCTGCGCTCCGCGCCGGGGCCCTCCTCTCTCCACTCCCCGACCCAGCCGCCGGGATTCTACCCGGCCCAGTGCCACCCCGCCAGGCCCCGCGGGGTTCCCCTAGCGCTACGCCGTGGAGGGATCCCCGCACGGCCACGCCCCGAAAAGGATGGCAGTGGATAGAAGCCGGACCCAGCTCAACACCGAAAACCGCCAGATGGCTCACCATCTTGGAAGGCTGGAGAAGAGAGAAAGAAAAAGAGAATTGTGGGTAATATGTAGGCGACCTCGGAGATCGCGAGAATTGACGCCTGCGCGGGATTTCGGATTTAAAGCCACAGGACCGCTCTCGCGCGCTTCCTCCCGGGGGCGGTGCCTACCGCGCCTACCGCGGCGAGTCGGAGCTGTACGGGAGCGGAGTGGAGACGGCGGCAGGGAGCCGGGTCTTACTGGGAGGGACGCACGCTCGTCTCCACCCCGACCGAGTGCCCGTCGCGCCGGGATCTGCGGACCAGGTGGGGGCGGCGGAGCGGGGTCGCCGTCTTTACTCGGGGGTGACCCTCCCCACTAAGCGACTCCGAGGCCGCGAGTTCCGTCGGTCGGCGGCGCGCAGGCGCAAGGCTCCTGGCGCGGAGACGGAGGTGGTCCGCGACTACCCCCAGACCCCCACCCCGAGCGAGGGAGCCTTGGGCGCGGCGGTGGCGGTAGAGTCGGAGGGACGCTCCGGCGGAGGGGCCGGGGAAGGCTCGGGCCTCGCCCCTGAGCGGTCGGGACACGAGTCCCCGCAGTGTGCCCGTGTGCGGATGGTGGGACAGGTGTGCTTAACGGAGAGGGCCTCTCCCGAGATCCCAGTTCTGCTGGGATGTGGGCGGCTGAGGCTGGCTCCGCTCACCCGGACTCTGGCTCCCAGGTGGCGACCGGTGGCCCCAGATCTCTGTCCCTGCACTGCCTGAGGCCCCCGCCATGGCCCAGCAGAGAGCCCTGCCGCAGAGCAAGGAGACACTGTTGCAGTCTTACAACAAGCGGCTCAAGGATGACATCAAGTCCATCATGGACAACTTCACCGAGATCATCAAGACTGCCAAGGTGGGCGCCCCGGGGTCTGAGACCAAGGGAAGGAGCAGGGTCTAGGGATGGTGGTGAGCTGAGTAGCTGACCTGCTCTGGTCAAGGGTCATGGGGTGGGGGGGGAGTGATTTCTGCTTTCAGCAGCACCCACTGAACACGGAGCAGGTGCTCTGTGCCCGGTGGTGAGGATACAGCAGTGAACACACAGGCCCGGCCTATGTCCACATGGGAAAAACATTTGGGAGGACTGTACGGTGGGGGGGGGGGGGGGGGGGAGGGGTCAGCAATGACAAGCAGGTCAACAGATGAAGCTGGAGAGGAGTCTAGTCAGATCGCCAGGGTTGAACGTCCAGCGCCACTTACCAGCAGTGTGGGTCTGGGCGGGAACGAGCCTTCTCAGTTCCTCAGTTTCTCCCGCAACCTAAAGCCCTCTGGCGATTGGATGACTTTATAAAATGGTTGCTGTGGGGCCTGATGGGGGGCCCAGATGTGGTAGCTGTTGCGAGTGAGTGAGGTCAGTGAGAAAAGTTGGGGAGACTCCTCCAGGACGGTAGCGTGGCCAGTGTCTGGGTGGGGTTGGATCTTTGAGACTGCTGCCACCCTCCGAAGGCTTTCTGAAGACGATGAAGCTGGCTGGCCTGTGTTTAGTGTTTGTTCACCGTGTGTCGCTGTATTCCCAGGGCTGTCTGGGTCTCCTTCCGTTTAACCTTCACAGAAACTCTCCACGGGGCAGTACTGTTGTTTCTATTCTTAGAGAAGGAAACCGAGGCTCGGGAGACTCAGTGATTTGCCAAGGTCGTTCTGCTAATAACTGGCAGAGCCAGGATTTGCACCCAGGGTGTCCAGCTCCTCACTTCAGAGTGCCCTGATCCCTGCCCGTGCCTGGCAAGACCCCCTGTGAAAGCCCCGTCCAGATGGACGGGTTGGAGCAGTGACAGGCCAGCAGCACTCCTGGCGCCTCTATTTACCGTCGGAGACACCTTGAGTGCACTCTCGGGTCTGCCCTGCCTCAGCTTTGCCCTCCTGTAAACCAGGGATGGCAGTCGGGGCTTCGGTGAGAACGTCGTAAGTTAATGGTGGTCACGTGCTTAACGTGGTGCCCGGCACCCTGGAAATGCTCTGTAAATGGTCACCTAAGAGAACCACGTTGTGCCTTTATTTGTTTGGCAGTTGGTTCACCGAGCACCTCAGCTAGTGACCCCATTTCACACAGAACAAGGCTCCACACCCCAAAAAAGACTTGCCCAAGACCTCCCTGCACATGGTGAGGCAGTCAACATACACAGGCATCCACCTGTCCCAATGAAGGTGCCCGTTATCTCCTTAGAAGATGACAAGAGGGGGTGCGGCTGAACGTCGCCCAAGGTCAGGTCAGCAGTGCCCGGCGGAGAAGGTACGGCGGACGACAGGCAGGAGGCAGCCACTGTGGGTGTGTGCAGCCGGCCAGTCACCTGTGGGCTGGGGCACCTGCCGATTCTGGGCTTTCTTGTTTGTCCTCCAGATCGAGGACGAGACTCAAGTGTCGAGGGCCACTCAGGGCGAGCAGGACAATTACGAGATGCACGTGCGAGCTGCCAACATCGTGAGTCACTAGGTGGAGGGCACAGCCCGGGCTCCGGGAGCCTCGCGGTCCCCACGGGGGCTTTCCGGTCGGGGGCGGGGGGAGGAAGAGCAAACCGATCCTCAGGAGACTCCTCTCGAGAGGAGGGCTGTCTGTGGCAGTCGTGTGAGGGGCGGCAGGTGGTGGGCCACGTCCATCACGTCGAGCGCCGTGCGGTGCTTAGAGAGGGGTCGGCCCTCCTTGGCTGACGAGAAAGCTCCTCGAGATTCACTGGGGGAGAAGTAAATTGCTGAGCGAAACGAGGTGTGCGTTTTAATCCCTTCCGGTGCCACAGAACGAGCACATCGACCAAACGTTCCCGTCAGTGTGTGCCCACCGGTGAGAATGTGTGGGGAGAGCCCCGAGGAGTCGCACCCAGCTGGCCTGCACGCTGCCCCAAGGAAGCGCGGGGCAGGCATCAGGCAGGGCGGTGGTCTTATCTGGGGTTTGAGGCTCTATGAAGTGGGGGTGGGCTCAAGGAACCCATGTGATGGGAGTGGAGCACCGCCTGGAGAGGAAGCTGGCGGCCCCGTGGGGCTGGGAAGCCCCGGGGAAGCCTCTTCTGCAGTCAGCGCGGGAGCCAGGGACCGTGCCCTCCCGGGACTCCTCTCTAGTTCTCTCCCTTCCCACAATGACCCTGGGAAGGTCCACGCCCTAGTCCCACTTTATAGAGGAAGAAACGGAGGCAGGGCCGCCGTGGCCTCCTCACCACCCCTGCCCTGCTCCTGGTGGCCGCAGGTCCGAGCCGGCGAGTCCCTGATGAAACTGGTGTCCGACCTCAAGCAGTTTCTCATCCTCAATGACTTCCCATCGGTGAACGAGGCCATCGACCAGCGCAACCAGCAGCTGCGAGCCCTGCAGGAGGAGTGTGACCGGAAGCTCATCGCCCTGCGGGATGAGATCTCCATCGACCTGTACGAGCTGGAGGAGGAGTATTACTCGTCCAGGTACAGATAGGGCCGGACCCTGCGCAGAGCACACCCGTGGGCCCGCGCCCGGCCGGCAGCCCCGAAGGCCCCGTCTTTCCGAGCCCTTCCTGGTCTTGGCGGCACAGCCCCGTGCCCGGGTTTGAGAGCAGAGCTCGTGGTCAGAGCCACTGGTGGACAGACAATTTATATTGACTGCCAGGCCCTGGGCAGCAGGATGAAAATCACAGAACTTCAGGGGTTGGGTGGGCCCAGCCCGAGAAGGGCAAGCAGGAGCCAGCATTCCTGGGGGGCTGCTGGCTGCCTCACTCTGGGCCTGTGTGGTTCTCTTAGCTTGTTAGCCAGTATTTAAACATTCCAGCCGGAGCCGGGTGAGTTTCTGGCAGCCCAGGTTCACGCCCAGAACGTGCAGGACGCTAGTGCCTGCCTAGGGATGCAGTTCCACGGGGGCGTCACCGAAACCTCACAGCACGCGTCAGGGTCCACAGAGGGGTGCGAAGGAGGAAAAAACTCGAACAGAGGATGGCCTTGAAGGCCGGGCCAGGGGTACGACCCCACTGAGTTCCTGTTCAGCTCGGCCTGGTTCACAGACCGGAGCCCTGCTACATGCTAGGCCCATGCTGGGCCACAGGGATACGGCAGCGGGCAGGACCTGTCACCCCAGCCTGCGTGCACAACTTAGAATTCCAAACCCTGAGTCTTCTGAGCTCGAGGGGCCCTGAGAAATCAGAGTCCCTGTGTGATTCACATGGAGGAAAACGGAGGCTGGAAACTGGGAGGCCTCGCTCCTCTGTGCCCCTTGGCCGGAAAAATCAAGTCTCTGTTCAGACAGAGTCTGTGCCCCCCATGCCCTTGCCCACACAAACCTGTGGGGTTTGTTCTTCCTGTGCTGGCTTTCAAATGCTCCTTCCCGTCCCACGGAGGCCATGCTGGGGCCACAGAGGCCCAGGGCCAGCACTGTCTGCGGTCTGGGCCTTGGTTTCCCTGCCCTGTACTCAATGCCAGCCCCCACTGTCTTGGCCATCTTGGTGTCTATGAGAAGGCATAGTGTCTCTCTTTAGCTGGAATGGTTCTACACTTTTCCAGAGGGTTCTGGGGCCACCTCTGGTCCCTGATATCTATTGGCTCAACAGACACGTGGCAAGCACCTCTTAAACACCCTTCAGAGAGGGGTCCTGAGTAGGTCCACAGGGGTAGGGGAGTCTCAGACCACGCTGGGACATGGCTCCCAGCCCCACTGGATATCGCATGATCCCTTCACGTCCCTGTGTGTGTGTTTCCTGATGTTCCCGAGGGCCGGGCGTGTGGACTAAGTGGTTACAGGACAGCAGTTCAGCCCTGCCTGTTGAGGTTGGGGGCCGGGGCCGGGGGTGGCCATGAGGGACCTGCCCAAAGTCACTTGACAAGACTGCAGGGAACCCAGGGGCCTGAGTGGCAGGCTTCCCATGTCCTACCCCGTCAGTCTCTGGTTCACCCAGGGGGTTCCTTGCCATCCTCGGAGCCGCAGGAGGCTGAGTTCCTCTCGGCTGTAAACACCTGTAGAAGGCGGGGCCTCTACACGGGGTCGAGTCCCCTAGAGCTCCCAAGCCGGGTTGCCGTGCCCTGCATGCCCGTGGCCGTGCTCGCCTGCTTCCTGTTCACAGCTTGCTCTTTCTCTACCTATCACCCTGCACTCTCCTTGGGCTGCTGCTCTGTGCCCAGACTGCTGAGGGCAGGAGGAGCAGGGGAGGGAGTGGGGCGGGGCCGGAGGAAGGAGCAAGCCAGTTAGACGGGTGTGGGGTAGTCGCCCCTTTGACAACCCTAGCGAGCCGTGCTGCTCACCCACATCCTCACCCGTATCTGCCCGTGCCCAGGGAGGCTGCCGCCACCGCAGACCCCGTGTTAGAGGCAGGGAGACTGAGCTCAGGGGGCTTAGGCGCCTGTTGGAGACTACAGGGTACAGTGGTAAAGAATGGAGCGCCGGGGTCTCTGGTTCTCGTCACCTCATCCGGCCATCCCTGCTGAGCGGAGATCCCAAAAAGACCAGGTCTCTGCTTTTGCGTCCTTGCGAAGTGTAGTGAGTGTGGAGAGACCACAGCAAGCTCTGGGCGCTGCTTTCCGGGGTCTGCAAAAGGAGGGCAGCCACGCCGGGAGGGACATGGCAGCGCAGGCCGCTCAGCCTTGTGGCGGTCAGCTGGGAGGGACTTGCCGAGGTCACACGGGCGGCTGCTCCTGGAAGGCCTCCCTTCAGGGTGCTCCGTAGGACCCCGAAGCAGGTGCGGCCGCACGTACCCACCCTGAGCCAGGCTCGCCTGAAGAGGGGCCCGCACACAGGAGGGGAAAGGCAGATTTGGGGTGTGGTCTGTTTTCTTAACTCTGCTTCTATCTCGCTCCCTGCCCCGCCCCGGCTTCCATCCATCTCTGCCTGCTCCTGTCTCTCCCTGGGTTTCTGGTGGTGGAAAAGCTCAAGTCTTTGCGAAGCTAATGACCTGCCTCTGTGCGAAGCTTACTGGAGGCTGGACCTCGACACAGACTCTGCTGATGGCCTCTCAGCCCCTGTGCTGGCGTCCCCGGAGCCCAGCGCTGGCCCCCTGCAGGCTGCAGCCCCTGCCCACTCCCATGCCACTGGCCCCGGCCCCACAGAGCACGCCTGAGCCTCCCAGGGTTCCCCTCCCCGCAACCCTAGGTTCTTAAGTCTGGTGTGGCCTCCTTGGGACCTTTGGCCCGGGGCCAGCACCCCCCAGAGCGTTGGGGAAGATACTGCCCTCAACCGTTTCCAAGGTAGCCCATCCCTCGGAGATGCCACCTCTGTTCACTGCCCACCTGGCCTGCTGGGCAGACGTTTCCTAGACAGTGTGTCCAGGCCAATAGTGGGGCAGGAGGGCGTCCTGCTATGTACAAGCCACAGGGTGGCACTCAGTGGACAGTACTGGCCAAGTCCACGCTCCACCCTCCGGTCTCCTGTGCAGAGATGCACCTGCTGCTTTGTCCTGAGGGCCCCTGGTAGCTGACCGTCCCCGCAGGGTTGTGGTGGGGAGAGGGGTGCTGAGAGCAAGGGACCTTCCTCACTCTGCCACACACATTCCGGTGGGTTTTGTAACAGGACATTTGAATAAAACAGCACTGCCATCTTGCGTTGGTTGGCTCCTTCTTGGTGGTCCGGGACCAGTCTGGGATCACCCCTGGTTTCCCACTGGCTGTGGGGAGAACAGCTGCTGGGCTCTGCCTGGACAGCCTGGGGCTCCAGGTAAGCCTTCCACCCGTAGGGGCTTTGGGCAAGCAGGGACTTGGTCAGTTTGGGGCTAATGGCTGCATTCCCGTTGCCTAGAACTGCCTGGGAGCTGGAAAGTCCTTAATGCTTGGCGACTAAAGAAAAACTGGCATCGTTGCACGTTCCGAGGTCCAGCTGCCTGTACTTCGGTCCCATCTAGTCCTCACTGGACCTGGCGTTGGTGTGGCAGTTACCTGCACTACAGGGAGGAACGGCCACGGGCTTGGAAGGGGTTGAAGCGTTGTGTCCGCCGCCACCGAGCCGGGAAGGGAAGCAGCAGAAATTGGGGCTCAACCCAGACGGAATGCTAGGCCCGGTGCCTGGGTGCCGGGCCCCCCCCGGAGAAAGGGGGTTTCGAGCCCACGCCCTGTCGCCAGCGTGCCTCCTCACGAGGGAGACAGCAGTTGGTCTACGGAGGAGGTGGCAGCACACAGTCCAGTCTCAGGGACAGGGAAGGACACAAGCCCAATGGTGTTGGGGCCCAGAGACCCCCACGGCCAAGCAGGGGTGGCACACAGGTGGGAGCTGGGGCCCAGTCCTGGCTCTGGCCCTGGTTTTCTGGGGGTGGCCTGGGGAAGGCTCCGCATCGAGGAGACAGGTGATGATCTCTTCCTGAAATACCCTCGTTGCAGAAATAACTTGTATTTGACACTGACGAAGAAAAAAGGACTACAACCAATGGAAGCACGTGTGGGGAAAAGGCTGGACGGAGCGGACCAAACTTAATGGGGGTTTCGACCGTCTTCGGTGTCATAACACCTGAGCAACAGGCTCTCTGCACCATCAGTGTGTTGTTCTCCTGGGCTGAGGCCACCGTCCCCATTGGAAATGGAAAGCGAAGTGGTTTCTCCCCCCCTGGAGCAAGGCAGCTCCCCACCACCACCTCCTCTCTAGCCCACGCCCCCGGCAGCAGACCTCACTGGAGAAACGGGCTCTTTGTTTCCAGGTGTCTCTCAAGTCTGCTTCAGGCCGGCTTCGTCTGCACGACCCCGGCCGAGCTACGGGTATTAAGGTCCCCCGTGGCCTCCGTGTCACTCAAGCCTGGTCAGTCCTCAGTCCTTCCTGCCTGTGTCCCAGGCATTTTATTCCAAGAACATTCGAACCCCTGGCAAAGTTATAAAGGTCGCATAAAGAACACCCACCTGGGTGCTTTTCTGGATTCACTTCCTGCACCTCTGCTTGCTCTCTCATCCATAAAAACCACGCGAACATCAGCCGCAGACCTCACGCCACCTCACCCCTAGATGCCTGTCAGCTCGTCTCTCTAGGAAAAGCAACTCTCCATGGCCTAATGCCAGCATCAGGCCCATGTGAACAATTATCCCATAATATCATCTAATATCATGACACTTTTTTTTTTCTTTTTTTAATATTTATTCTGAGAGAGTGAGGGAGGGAAGAGAGGAGAGAGAGAAAATCCCAAGCAGGCTCTGTGCTGTCAGCGTAGAGCCTGACATGGGGCTCAGTCTCAAGAACTGAGATCATGACCTCGGCCAAAACGGAGTCGGACGCTTAACCTGACTGAGCCACCCAGATGTGCCTCGTGACGCATTCTAACTTCCCCAGTTCTCTAAATGTTTATTTTTGAATGTTTATTTCTGAAAGAGCAAGGGGGGAGGGTTAGACAGAGGATCTAAAATGGGCTCTGCGCTCGAACTCACAAACCGCAAGGTCGTGATCTGAGCCGAAGTCGGCCGCTTCACCGACTGAGCCACACAGGAGTCCCTGCAAACATCTTTCTACGTGTATTTTCGTTTTGCGTTGCAGTTAGTTACCATTTCTTAGAGCCTTTTGAAATCTAGAGCAGGATCAGGGTGGCAGTCTGGAACAAGTCAAACACAGTTCCGGATATACTTTGAAGAGAGAGCCAACAGAATGCACTCAAGGACCAGATGTAGGGAATGAGGAGGCAGGGTGGCTTCAAGGTCTGACTTCTGTGCCTGGAAGCATGGAGTGGCCATAACTGAGGCAGAAGGCAGGCGGTGAGGGGAGGTGGGGTCGGGGGAGGCCAGGACCCCTGTTCTGTACATACCCACGACGATGTGTCTCATGTCCAAATGTGGGCCTGGAGTTCAGGGGAGTTGGCAGCACCGAGTCACGAGCTCTGAAGGGAGTCACTGCACAGTAAGAGTTAACAGAAAAGGGAAATGAGACCCAAGGAGGAGAGTAGGTGTTCAGGGAGGAGGTAGGATCCGCTGGTCAAACCCTCCAGAAAACTCACAGATGAATAAGGCCCATGAGTCAAGATTCGCACTCAGAACTCAACTCTTCTCCCGGCCCTTTGGCAACGCTGCTGCCATCAATCACCTCCCGCCCAGACAGGACCTCAGCAAAGCCTCAAAGACCCCCCCCTGGAGATGGTCACACGGGACGGAGAACCCCAGACTGGTCGTGTGGACTGGAAGAGGACACATCATCCCCTCCCCTCCCACATCCCTGTTCCTCTGCGCCTCTGGCTTTGATGGTGAAAACGGACGGTGCCAGGAGGGACACGTTTATGGCTCAGTGAGTGTCCTGGAAATCTACCGTGGGGGACAACGAAGCCATCCTCTCCTCAAAACGTCACCTCACAGCAGAGATCCCGGGCAGAAAGTTACATTCTTACTGCTTCGTCAGAAACCTTTTCAAATAGCTTTTGAAATTGTAGTTTATAAATCCAAGCCCCTGCCCCCTCCCTCCCTTGAGGAATAAGGCCTCCCCTACTCACCCCAAGGCAGCCCTTGAAGGGCTGGGTGTTGTGACAAAGCCTGTCACTGCCATGAATTGCGGAACAGGGGTGCGGTGGTCTCCAACCTCAGGCTGAACACTCCCGTCCCTTCCCTCGTGAGTTAAGGGATAAGCCTTGTCCCAAATCTTAGCCTGTGGCTGCACTGCCCAGAGCAAAGACCCCAGTGGGTCTTCCTCGAGCGCCCCAGCATCCTCCCTCCCGACACCGCACATCCCTTCCTCCCGGACCTTTCTCCTTGGCACTCCCCGTTACCCGACTCATCCTGCGCTTGCCTTACGTGTTGCCGGTGGCCACACACACGCAGACCCGCCGAGGACGCCGCTGCATGTCTTCTCAGCGCTGGCATCTCCCGCCCTTGCAGCCCGCCCGGCACCTGCTGGGCGCGCGGTGCTTTCGGAGCGGACCCGCTCTCGCCGGGTCCCGCTTCGGATCTGGGTCCCCAGAGGGCTGAACCACGGCCGATCGGTCCCGTCGCCCCCGGGTACTGAGCGCCCACTGTGTACGCGGCACCGTGCCGGGCGGTGGGGCGCGGCGGCCGGAAAGTCACAGCTCCTTCGCCATCCCCGCCCGAGGGAAGAGGCCGGGGGCCACGGACGCCCAGGACCCACAATGCTTTGCGCCCCGCCCCGCGCGTCTCTTCCGGCGGAGCCAGGCCTGGCTAGTCGAGCACCGCGCGCTGGCGGCTCGGCGCTCGGCTGGCGGCGCCTGCGCACGCGCGGCTTCCGGCGAGGGCGGTCCGGCGGCGTGGTGAGGGTGGCGTGGCGAGGGGGTTGCGTGTGTGTCTCCCAGGAGAGTCCCAGAACCCGCGACCATGGCCTCTCTGCTCGCCAAGGACTCCTACCTGCAGGGCCTGGCCAGGAAAATCTGCTCCCAGCCCAGCCCGGAGCCGCAGAAACGCAAGTCCGGTACAGAGCAGCCGGGGTCGGGCCTGGCAGGGCTGGGGGTGGGGTACGCCCCTGCGCCGCCCCGCGCAGCCTGCGGGTGGGTGAGACACGTGGGTGCGTGAAGCAAGCCCGTAAGATGGTGGAAAGACTCTTAAGGGTGATGTACAGTTGTCACTGTTTCCCTGCTTGTGGGCATCAGCTCGGGGGTGCCAGGGAACCCACCGGGCCGGAGGCCCCTGCGGGGCTTGCAGGAGGTGACCCGATGGGATGGGGGAGGTAGGGAGAGGGCGGGAACGGGACGGCTCCTACCAGTGGGGTTTACCGGGAAGTCCGTACACGAGCAGGTGAGACAGAGGTTGGCACTTGTGAGTGCTGCCTGGACCCGAAGGGGCAGAGAGCATCAGCGTCTGACAGGCAGCTAGACGGAGAACCGCCTTTTGTCTTTATGCCAGGCAAACTTACTCATTACCTAAAGTTAGGAAAATTGAGGTTTCTTAGCACTGGGTTGTAACTTTATACGTTAAAAGATTAGTTTTCCTTCTGTGAGTGTGTCTCAGCGTTTTAAAAAGTCTCGTTTCGTACTCACTGTACTCTTTTTGTTAGCTTAAGTGTAAATATCTTTTGATCCCTTAAAAAAACAAAAGCCTGTGTTCTCGTTTTTGACGGCTAGGTACCGCTTTGTAATGTACAGGTGGCTTAACTTGTCCTTGTAGGTGAGCATTCAGGTTTTTCTAGTTTTTCCCTGCGATGAACATTTTTGAGGTCAAATCTTGGTGCGTAACCAGGACGGATTCTCATAAGCAGACTGCTGGGTCAAGTGTGGATGTATTGCAGGGTTTTACCACCTGTGGCCAGTCTCCTTTCTCGGGTTTGTGGGTGGCTCTGAGCTTTACAAAAGGACATGCTCCGTCCTGATTCGCCTACAGTATCCTGGGATCAAAGGCTTTGCAAAACTTTCATGCAGGTTGGATGGGTCACAAAGGTTAAGACTTCGGCCCTTTATGATTTTGTGTTTCAGCCAACAAAACTCGAGGCTCAGAGGCTTCTGGGCCCCCAAAAAAGAAGAGGAAGAAAGCGCAGAAGAAATCCTGGGAGAGGGAGGAGAAGGCTGTGGAGCCAAAAGCCCGACCCCTAGGGGAGAAGTCTCCAGAAGCTTCCAAGGCCGGAAACCCAGCAGCAGCCACGGAGGAAGAGGCCTTCACCTCCACAGGATCTCCTGCAGGTGGAGATGTGGGGCAGGGCTGACTGAGATCCCTTGAAAACATGGCCCTCTGGACATGAGAAAATATGGTGTCACGCACATTTTTGGGGTATCTTGAGACTTTCTAGAGAGCAGGTTTCCAAGGGACAGATCCCAGGGAATACATAGTGGTTCTAGGCCGTTGGGCATTGGGGTCTGGTGAGGGGCAGGGTCATGTTCCCCTGAGGACCTTGCCCCGAGGAGGCTCTCACTGCCTGCAGGTGTCCGGAGTGGCATCACGAGAGCTGACCTGTTGGGAGAGGTGGGGAAGCCCCGCCTGCAGAAATTGGAAGAAATGAGAGATGGGTTTGTCTGGACCCATCAGAAGCATTTTGTCTTACTGCACGGGGGTGTTCTGTTCTGGGGGCCAGTCCAGCTTGGGGAGTGGAGAGTAGTATTTACTAGAACCGTCCTGCAGGTCGACGAGTGGCCACTTGGGGAGTGGGACAGTGTGTGGGGTTTCAGGCTTTGAAGCTGGACCTTGGGAAAAGGGACGGGAAGGTCAGGCAGGGGGTTTTCTCTTAGCTCCCCACTTCTTTCCTCATAGACGTCGAGGTCACAGAGCCCGAGTCTTTGTTTGCCCTGGATGTTCTGCGTCAGCGGCTACGTGAGAAAATACAGGAGGTCCGGGGCCAGGTAAGTTGGGGAGGCTGCTGGGGTGTAGAAAGCAGTGTGGTTCTCTGCAGTGGTTTTCCTGCTCTGCGTGGAGGAGAAAGTACCTTGGTGCCCTTTGTGGGCTTGGTCCTCAGTTCTGCCAGCCACTGTGGGCAGCCGCTGTTCCCACCCCTGCAGCAGGTCTTGCCAGGGCCACGGCAGTTTTGGTTGGCAAGGGATCAGGTGTAGTTTCCGGCATCTTGGGGAGACTCCGTTCCCACGGTAACCTGCTTTGTACAGTCTGTGCTGTGGGTCCCCTGTGCCCTTGGAGAGAGGCTCAGTCTGTCGAAGGACACTGCCTTTGTTGGACACGACACCGGGCAGCGCTGTGTCCTCTTGACGTCACGACAGCTCTATGAGGTGGCGAGGGTCTGTGATGAGGTGACCGCCACAGGAAGCACCAGACCTAACCCTCCTGGGTTTTTTGTGCTGAGTGACATAATCTTTTCACTTAGCCACCACCTGCCCTTTCCCTGGGGACGTACCCTGGGCCTCTTGCTGTGTGGGACAGTCCCCCAGCTTCTTTGTGCGGTGCCCTGGGACAAGCCTGGGGATCGTTCCTAAGGGGCAGTCTGAGCTCCGGCCTGGCCTTCCTGCATGCAGGTCTGGGTCAGTCTGGTAGAGATCTCTTTTTGGCCTCCAGACGGAAAAGGCCGTCTGTGAGAGCAGAGGTCAGGTGAGTCACCGGCAGAACAGCGCCATAGTCCGCATGGGCATTGAGCGTCCCGATCTGATGCCGAGTTCCAGATGGTGTCCTTGGCTAGGCCTGTCCTCGTCTGCAAAACGATGGAGGACACACCTACGTCGAATTATTTGTAAAGGGCCCTGGTGCAACGTCCGTGTCTGGGAACCGGAAGCCGTGGTTCTTACCTGGGGGTCCTCGTGTCCTTTTTGGGGTCCCTTGGATTCCAGGTGACGGGTCGTCTCCCGGGGGAACACTGAGCTCAGTGAGCACCTTGTCTTGCACAGGCGTTTCCTCACCCGCTTTCCTGCCCTGATTCCACATCCCAGACCGGGGGCCCCGAAATTGGGAGGCCCTCGTGAGGGAGCCCTGACTCTCCTCCTCCTCCAGGGCAGCACCTCGGAGCCGTCTCCCGCGGCTCTGGAGAAAAGACGCCGGAGGAAGCAGGAGCGGGACCGCAAGAAGAGGAAGCGGAAGGAACTGAGGGCGAAGGAGACGGTGGCGAAGGCCACGGAGGCTGTCGAGCCGCCCCGCGAGGCACCCCGCGAGCCACCCCGAGAGGAGGCACGGCTGGGGCTGCTCTTCAACAAGGTGAGAGGCAGGTGCGGCCGTGCAGGCGCAGGGACCCGGGCTGTGCCCCCGGCTGGCCCCGTGGCCCGAGGCCGCCCGTTCGCGGAGGCGGGTGGCGGCAGTGCCTGCCCCCGGGGGCGCTCATGGGGGCTCACGGGAGAGGCACGCCTTGAGGCTGGGGTTCACTGGGGTTGCCGCCCGCAAGGTGGAGGTGAGCGCGGGGGAGCCGGCCGGCAAGGCCCAGCGCCGGAAGGAGAAGAGGCAGAAGCTGAAGGGGAAGCTGACGCCGCTGACGGGGAAGAACTACCGGCAGCTGCTGGAGCGCCTGCGGGCACGGCGGGGTCGGCTGGCCGAGCTGCGGAGCCGGGACGAGGCGAAGGCGCGGGAGCTGGAGACCAAGACGCGGTGGACCAACCTGCTGTACAAGGCCGAGGGCGTGCGGATCCGGGACGACGAGCGCCTGCTGCAGGAGGCCCTGAAGCGCAAGGAGAAGCGGCGGGCGCAGCGGAAGCGCAGGTGGGAGAAACGCACGGCCCGCGTGGTCGAGAAAATGCAGCAGCGGCA
Source organism: Lynx canadensis (assembly GCF_007474595.2). Classification (NCBI taxonomy): domain Eukaryota; kingdom Metazoa; phylum Chordata; class Mammalia; order Carnivora; family Felidae; genus Lynx; species Lynx canadensis. The sequence goes on from NC_044315.2 coordinate 92,081,096, forward strand.
GGACAAGCGGCGACAGAATCTGCGCAAGAAGAAGGCGGCCCGGGCCGAGCGGCGTCTGGACAGGGCTCGCAGGAAGGGCCGCATCCTGCCCCAGGACCTGGAGCGGGCTGGCCTGGCGTGAGGACCCAGGCCGCGTCCCTGACCGGGGGCTGGGGTGACGCCGGGCGGGGCTCGGTCGGCGCTGTCTGGGCCCCTGGGCACGCGGGCTCCGTGGGCTCAGCCCGCGTGTGGAAGGGACGGTGTCCGGAACGGAGGTCCACGTCTTTTGGACCCCCGGTAAGGAGTGCCCGGGTCCGGGTTCCCGCCTTCTCTTGGGAGGCCAGACAGCTCCCTGGAAGTGTGCAGGGTGGGGGTGCAGGGGGGCACCTCCCTGGCCCCTTCTTCTCCTCCCAGTTTACACGAGCAGGGCGGGAATGGCCTTTGGGACTGCCCGTGTCCGTGCGGAACTCGCCTGGAAGGGAGGGATCTCCGTAGACCGAGCCAGAGGTGGAGCCTCCGGTGAGGGCGAGCTGACCTCGGTGTGGCCGGAAGGGAGTTATCTGGGGTTTATTTGTAGGAGGAACAAAAGGTAGCGCTTAGGTGAACACACGTTCAAAGTCTCAGGGTGCCTGCTAGATCTGCACGGTGCGTACTAGGCTGGAAAGAAAGGGGGAGACAAAGGAAAAACCGAAGCTCAGACTCAGCGAGGGAAACGAAAGGTGCCCAGTACGGCGGCGGGACTCCACGCAGACCTGCAGGGGGGCAGAAGGGGCGCAGACGTGCAAAACCCCGGGGGCGGGGGGGGGGCTCACGGCACATAGATTCTGTTTGGGTAAAGCTGTCAATAGAATCGTTTTGACTCGGGTTCGCTAAAGAAACAGATTGCAGAAGGCCACCTTGGTTGCTAATGACTGAGCTAAGCGTCCAACTCCTGATTTCGGCTCAGGTTGTGTCTCCTGGTTCATGAGTTCTAGCCCCAAGGGAGGCTCCACGCTGGCAGTGTGGAGCCTCCCTTGGATTTTGTCTCTCTTTTCCTCCCCTGCTCGTGCTGTCTGTGTCTGTCTGTCTGTCTCTCTCTCACAATAAGTAAACTTAAAACACACCCAGCGGACTGTAACGGAAAGGCTGGTGTGGCCGAAGTGGACAAAGCTGACTTGAGAACGAACGGCACCGTGAGGAGTAAGGAACGCCCGCCCCCTCCCCCGGTGGAGGAGTTCTGTGCTCCCAGCAGGCAGAGCGGCTCTGACGACCCCGGGACTGGAGCCTTGAGTCTGCCCAGAGCGGGAGATTTGTGATTCCTTTCCTAGGCCTGGAGACATCAGGCAGAACTCTGGTGGATGTAGAAGGTCTGGAGCAGAGTCACGAGCTCCATCTAGCAACACAGAACGGTGTGTCCGGAAACACACTTTGCGCGTCTCTGAAGCAGCAATGAGAACTGAGCATCTGGTCTATAAAGGACGTTTTCGTTTCAAGGAGTCAGACCAGGTGTGGTGTCCGGCCACGGCAGGGTTTCGTCGTCAAGGTCAAGAGGTGGTCAGAGTTTCACGTTTGGAATTTTAAAAACACACTCTCGAGTTTACCTGTGGGTGGTTGTGGGAGGCGGAGCCTGACTCCCAGGTGTCCGTGCTGAGCGCGTGTCCTGCGGCAGGCGGCAGCAGGAGCAACTCCTCCAGGGACAATAGTGGGCAGTGGGATGTGGCCAAGGGAAACTCCCAGGACGAGTCTGGGAGGCCCGATAGACCCCTGTTGGGTGTCGTCGCCTCCAGTGTGGGAAGACAGTGCAGCGTGGTGGGAGAAATCTTCAAGGGCCTAATGTCAGAACGTTTCCAGAGCCAGATGGCGGAAGTTCCCCCTCCCGGGGTGGAGGGGATTGGATGAAGGTTGTCCCAAGCAGAACACCTGCCCGGAGCAGTGGTTCCAACTGTCCCGAAGGCCACGGCGGTGGGAAAAGGAACGAAGGGAGAAAGCTCACTGAAATGGAGTCGGGAGGCCGGAGAGAGGAGCACTCGTGCATTGTGCCGACTTGCGTTCACCGTGGGAGGAAGTGTCACCGGCCCAGCAGAAGCGTCCTCGACAGGAAAGCGTCGTGAACACAGGCTCAACAGGGAAGGACGCTGTACCTCCTGTGAGACACCCAGCGACCCGGCCAGCAAGGAATGGCCCTCGTCCTGCGCTGTGAGTCTCTGGGTCAGGACAGCCCTTCCCAGCGTCCTCCTCGTAAAATAATCCCCTCTTTGTTGGATTTGCCTGTGGTTTTGCCCTAGTTTGCATGTCCCGGGTTGCAGTTCTCTGCTCTTCCTAAATAAACACGTTTTGCTGGTAAGGTAACTGGTAATTGTGTTGTTATTATTATTTTTAATGTTTATTTTTGAGACAGACTGTGTGAGCAGGGGAGGGGCAGAGAGAAGAGGGAGACACAGAATCCAAAGCAGGCTCCAGGCTCTGAGTTGTCAGCACACAGCCTGACGCTGGGCTCAAACCCACGAACTGTGGGATCATGACCTGAACCGAAGTGGCTGCCTAATGGACTGAGCCACCCAGGTGCCCCTGGTGGTTTTATTTTTAAGCTCAGCACTAGTCTCCTTTTGCCACTGGCCCTTTGGGTGAGTCTGGGAAGGAGCACAGCCTGTCTTCCCTCCTGTCCAGGGGCCCTAGGACTTGAGCTGATGGACGTTGAGAAATTCAGTGAGTGGCTGGGACCAGTCAGGCAGCTCAAGTGAGGCTTCTGTTCATCAGATCTGGTGGGGGTGGGGCGTGCAGAGAGAGCTGTCTCTAGACCCTGGTGGGTCAGCTCATCCAGTTCACTGCACCAGTCATGGGAGCCTTGCGTACGTGGCCTGTGGAAAGAAAGGTGCTGTGTGTTCCCTGCGGTCGGGTCCTGACACCTGCGTCGGCCCTGAGCTCAGTTCTGGTTTCATCCCAGCACTCCAGCTTCGGAGAAGAGCTGCCGTGTGCTGCTTCTCCAAGATGCCTGAACTCGCACGTGGCAAAGGTGTGCCTCTTGGATCCTTCCCAGACAACCTGTTGGGCAGATGAGCAGGTAACAGGGTCCGTAAGGCCCTTCCAGCAAACCTACGTCTCCACTGGGGCGTCTGACCTTCCTCATATTCCAGGGAGTTTCCAGAAGCCTCACTTACCTTAGTGTGCACTTCAGGGGACTCCAGGTTTTGGCTGAGCAACAGAGGAAGTCACCGAATCCTTCCTAGTTCCCTAGCTAGCCTGTGGACTCTTGACGCCAAATGGAAGCCAATCTGAGATTACATCCCGGGGAGTTGTTTCTAGAGAGCACGTTGTGAGTCCTGCGGGGTGAACGAGGCAGTTGCCAAAACGTCAGCAACGTTCTGGTCTCCAGGCTCTGGAATGTGATAGCTTGAGTTTGGAGCCTTGATCCCCCAGAGGACAGATACAAAATCGGCTGGAACTTCCTGGCACTCCTCAGAGCTGCACGCACTCCTGGGTGTTTTCACAGAGCCGCCAGTAGATCCTTTGTTTCCTCACTCATACTTTGAACTCTTTAATAACTATATCTGATAAAATAGAAAAGAAAAGCTACGTGCAGTTCGCTGCTGCTGCTGCTGTTTCGCTGGCCAAGGCAGCCCGGCATGGCTGCTCAGTCCAAGCGTCTGGGAAGGTTTTCTTCGGTGCACGGCTACGGCAGCCCTCCTTCCTGGCCAAGCACTGCCCACATGTTCTGAGACGTTCCCCTGGATTTTCTCCAATACAAAACAGCAAATGTCTCTGTCCATTTAGTGAATTGAACCTTCCTACTTTGGCCTCGTAACTGGGTGCTTGGAGCCTGTTGGGGTCGGGCTCTGCTTGTAGGTGTAGATACCAGGCGGCGAGGTGGCCTTGGGGATGAGGACGCTGGCTCCTTGCAGTTTTGCTGTGAAGTTGAAACTGCTCTTGACGGTAAAGGTTATCGGTTGAGAAAACAGGCCGACCAAACATTGGATCCGAAAGCTTTTGTCTGGAAGTGCCACGTGTTCTCACACGCCACTGGTCACATCACGTGGCTGCACATAACTTCCAGTGGGGACAGAAACGCAGCCCACCTGGTGTCCGGGGGAAGAGCCAGGAAGTTTTGTTTTTTGGGTTGTTAAAAATTTTTTTTAATATGTATTTTTGAGAGAGAGGGAGCACGAGCCGGGGAGGGGCAGAGAGAGGGGGAGACACAGAAGCCGAAACGGGCTCCAGGCTCTGAGCTGTCAGCACAGAGCCCGATGCGGGGCTCGAACCCACAAACCGTGAGATCATGACCAGAGCCGGAGTCGGAAGCTTAACCGACTGAGCCACCCGGGCGCCCCAGGAAGATCCCTGTTCTTAAATGTGTTTCAAAATGGGAATTAGCGTGAGGTCTGTAATAATATCACACGATACAAGAAAGCAAAGAAAAAAAGCAATCACCTCTATGAAAGAATGCCCAAAGTAGAAAAATGACCTTACGGAGGAGATGGTGAGTCAGCAGAAGGATTGAAAACTATGAAAGGGTACCCGGCTGGCTTAGTCGGTGGCGTGTGCGACTCCTGATCTCGGGGTGTGGGTTCAAGCCCCATGCTGCACATAGAGGTGACTTTAAACAGACAAGCTCGAAGAAAAAGTGGAAGTAAAATAAGTCATCATGGAAATAAAATTAGAAGGAGCAGACGAAGAATAAACACTCCTAAAATTTCACACACCAAGAAGCATAATAAAAGACAAGGAAATGAAACAGGACAAAGCGTTAAGGCGCAAAGAGAAATCCCAAAGTATTGAAAAAACACATCAAAGGAAACCAACCAAAGTGAAAGGTCTTTCAGAGCTATAAAGAGCAAAACAAATTCAAAGAACTTCACGGGACCAAGAGTAAACATCGCCCCAGCTCCCTTATCAAAGGGGCAGAGTTTCCACTCGGACCACAAAGTGAGCCCGAACTCCGTGATGTGGATAAGAAATACACTTTACGACGATGTGATGCAGATCGGCTCACTGACAAAAGGTTTGCAAGGAATTGGCGTGAATGCAAAGAAAGAGAAGGCCCAGGTCACGTGCTGGCGGTTCTTGTCGTCCCTGACTTCAGGGACACGAGCCCTGGGTGAGAAAAAAGGACCTCTTATGACAACAAGCACGTTCTCAACAAAGATACAGTCAGTGCGAGTATCTGTCCACCTAATGACACGTCATTAACCTGCACAATGAAGGGGAGACACAGAACGCTGAAGGAACACGATTACCCATTCAGGTCTGGTGTGTGTACTGAGAGCGGAAAATACAACTTTTCAAAGACTCCGGGGACGGTCACAATGACATGTCCACGAACATTAATTCACTGTAGAATAAATCTTCATAAACTAAAGCACCACAGGCAACATTAACCTCAAATTATAGCCAGTAGTAATCATACAATAAAAAGTTGCTACCCTTCCAATAATTTCTTAAAAATCTCTAGACTCCTGGGAAGAAAGCGAGGGGACGGGGGCATCAGCATGGCAGGCTGCAGCTGGCGCAGTGCTGAGAGAAATGAGCTGATGTAATTACTTAGAGGAAGAAACCAGAAGAAATACGAATAAGTAAATTAGATATCCTGATCAACAATAACAGAGACAGAAAATGACTCGATACGGATAAAAGGAAATATGAGTCAGACATCATCACTATCAACTATTAACAGAGGAAGAAGGAAAAGAGGAACATGAAGAAAAAATGCAAAATAAGAAATGAAAAAGGGGAAACAGGCAAGGGTAGAGGAGAGACTTGAAAGCCCGTGATCAGGGAGCACCTCGACAGCTCAAGTCAAGTCAGTTAGGCGTCCGCCTCTTGATTTTGGCTCAGGTCATGATCTCACAGCGTGTGAGTTTGAGCCCAGCGTCAGGCTCTGTGCTGACAGCGTGGAGCCTGCTTGGGATTCTCTCTCTCTCTCCCTCTCTCTTGCCCCTCTCTGCTTGTGCACGCGCTGTCTCACAATAATTTTTTTGTCTTAAAGGTACGTTGCCTAACTCTATGCCAATAGACTTGAAAATCTGAACAAAACAGATCGTTTCCTAGGAAATATAATTTGGCAAAGCTGATTTGGGAAGAGGTGGAAGGTTAAAGCAGACTGATTTTCGTAAAGGAAATGGAGAAAACTTCCAAAGAAGTTTGTCCCTGCTGTAGACAAACAGAAAAAATCAGTGCAGAACTTCCATGGGATCGTTTTAGTTCCATTTAAACCGTTCAGAGAATCGAAAAAATACTGCTTCTAAATTACTTCTATTAATTGAGCGTAACACCGGTAGTGAAATGCCACAGAGCTCAAGTGAGAGTGACAGAGGGGCAGCACTTAAGGTCCCGCAGAGCGTGGTGGTGAGGAGGGGCCCCAGTCTCTCCAGCCCCTGGTGTCCTGGTGCACAGCAGGTGACGGACAGTCACCGAGTATGCGAACGAGTCTGCACCGGGTCCTGTCGGAGGCACGATGCCAAGAGGTCTCATCTTTGCCCACAGTCCCTGTATTCTGGAGGGGACAGGATGCTCTGTCCGGTGGTGTGGGGAGGGTTTCAGGGGGCAGCGCCCACTGCACTACGGGGGGGACTGAGGCACAGCTCCGCACGCGGGGTCGTGGTGCTGGGGGAGACCCCCCCCCCCCCAGGGGAGCAGTACACGAGGGAGAGGCCTGGAGAGGTGGCCGATCCAAGGAGGGGTGTTGAGGCAGATCTGGGGGTTGGGCAGAGTTTGGTGAGCCTCAGGGCCACGGGCGAGAGAGGGCCGGGGGGCGGGCTGGTCCCCAAACCCTGGGGAGCCACCAAGTGTGCGGCAGGAGCCCATGTCCTGAGGCGTGTGGGCGAGCGTCTGATGGCAGGGGTGGGGGGTGGGGTGGCAAGAAGGCCTGTTGAGTAAAGACGCGGCTGAACAGACCGGCCCAGACTAAGGGCCGGGCCAGGGGAGTGGTGGCCGCAGGACAGGTGAAGACAGGAGAGGGGTTCTTGAACCAGGAAGAAAGTTTTGAGGAAACAAACTGTACTGTGACTGATGGGTGAGGGAGGCGCTTGTAACCATCGGGGAGGGCTCCCTGCCAGGTGGCCGTGGGCCACACTCCTTCCTTCATTCCCGGTGGACCCGGCTCTGCCCCACCTGCCGGTCTGCGTTGCCGACCTCGGCCCATTGGGAGTCGGGAACGTTTCGTGGGCTCCACAGCTGCTCCTGGCCTGGACCACGGTTCTTGCCGCCTCGCGGGGCCACACGGTGGTCCTCAGGCCCCCACCTCGGGCTGGGCTCCCCCAGGGCCTCGCTGTTGTCGCCCAGGCCTACGTCTGGGTCCCGCATGCCCGTCAGAGGCCCAGCCCTCTCAGGCAAGTGGGGAACCGCCCAACCAGGAACTGGGAACTGGGAGACCGGGAAGCTGGGGTTGAATCGGGGGCAGAAAGTGGCCTTTACTTGTTTGTTGTGAGCCAATGGTAGAACATACGACACAGTCGATTTGTTAAATTATAAGGATGAAATCCATACAACGTAAAGTGATTTTTTTCTTTTCACATGTTTGTTATCTATTGAGAGAGAGAGAGAGAGAGATTGTGTGCATATGCACTGGGGAGGTGCAGAGAGAGGGAGAGAGAGACAGAATCCCAGGCAGGCTCCATGATGTCGGCACAGGGCCTGACACAGGGCTCGAACCCACAAACTGAGATCAAGAGTCAGACGCTTAACTGACTGAGCCACCCAGGCGCCCCAAAACAAATCATTTAAAAATGCACAGTTCAGGGCGCCTGGGTGGCTCAGTCGGCTAAGCGTCTGGCTTCGGCTCAGGTCAGGATCTCAGGGTTCATGAGGTCAAGTCCCGCGTCAGGTGAACACGAGCCCCGCCTTGAGGGAGCCTGCTTCTTTCCGTCGCCCTCTCTCTGCCCTCAGTCACTGCCCACCCCCCGTCGAAAACAAAAGTGTGTGGTCCAGGGGCATCTGGTCCATTCACACCGTGGTGCCGCCACCCTCTGCGTCTGGCCTCAGAACTTCCTCGTCGGCCCCCACGGGAAGTCCAGGACCCACAGGGCAGTCTCTCCTGTCCCTTCCTCCCTCCCGCCCCTGGCAGCCCGTGGTCATCTCCACAGATTTACCGCTTCTGGACGTTTCACGGAGGCGGGGTTCTAGAGTTCCGGCCTTTTGTGTCTCCCGGCTTTCACCGACCGCAGGGTTCGGCGATTCCTGCGCGGCTGTGTGATACTCCGTCGTGCGGACGGCCCACGCTCTGCTCGTCGATGGGCCGCCGGTGGGCTGTTGTCAGTCCGCTGCTGTGAACGCGTGTGGACGTGGACGCGGCACGGTGTCTGTTTCCGGCCCCTTTGGGTCTGTACCTGAGGCGTGGGACTGCTGGGGTCCGCGGTGGTTCTGCGCTACATTTTGGAGGAGCCGCCAGACTGTTTTCCACGGCAGCTTCACCGTTTTCCGTTCCCACCTGCGGAGTGTGGGGCCCCAGTTCCCCCCGTCCTTAGCAACACGTGTCGTTCTCTCGATTTTTGATTCTGGCCGTTCCAGTGGGTGTGGCCCTGACTCGCGTCTCCTCGAGGGCCAGTGGCGTGGAGAACCTTTGCGCCCGCTGGCCGTTTGCGTGTCGTCCTTGGAGAGGTGTCCAGCCGAGCCCCTCGTCCGTTTTGAAGTCGGGTGTCTTTTGTCGAGTTGTAAGACTCCTCCATACGTTCCGGCTGTTAGACCCTTATCAGATGCGATTTGTAAGTGTTCTAAAATACTATTTTGTGTGTTGTGAAGAGTGAGACAATTTTCTCTGCGTGGTTTAAGCTCCTGTTTAGGCCGCTGGCCCATTTTGAGTTAAGTTTTGTGTACAGAGCGAGGTGGGTGTGACAGCTGACGTCTCATTCAGCCTCTGCCGCTGCGTGACCCTGACAGGGGGCCCCCCGTGGGCCCAGCTCCGCAACCCTGCCCTCAGCCGGATGCAGGCCGGGGCATGCCTTGGGGATGATCCGAGGCAAGGGCCTCCCTTCCGACCGAAGTGGCTGGCGCTGAGCTGTGGGCCCGGCCGGTTGGGAGTGGTGTTGTGGTGTCTCCACCCTACCCTGCCCGCTTCCCTCATCCCTCCCCCTGGACCAGGTGGGAGCCCACACGGAGAGCGGGAGCGGGAGGACGGGGCCTCAGAGACAGCGGTCCTCTGCCTGTTCCCCGCTCTGCAGCGTACTGCGTTTAATCCCTGAGTGGTGTCCCTGCACCCCGGTGACACCCTCTCGGAGGCTTTCACTGGAGCTCATCTTTATCCCAGGGTGTCTGAAACCTCTGCAACCTTTCCTCTGGAGAAAACAGTAAGGCCCAGAAAGCGTCCGAGCCCCCTGGGCTGCGTGGAGCTCGGGCAGGCGATGCGCCAGGAGCAAAGCAGCTCCCCACGACGGGGCACAGGTGAGGAAAGGTCGAGAGCTCGAGAGCTCGGGGAGGGCAGGGGGAGTGGGAGCTAGAGACGTGAGCAGGGGCCAAATCTCCCAGGGCTTGGAGGCCGTGATGCAGGCGGGCTTGGCCCCGAGATCAAGGGAAACTGCCAGCTGGGCCCCTCTGCGATGTGAGGTTGGGAGAATTGGCCTCGGGCACCTGGCTGAAAAGTGTGGTGTTTGTCATGGGACTGACCTAAGCTGGCCACCCCCGCCAGGTTCCTCCCACCCAGGAGGGACAGGTGGGGTTGGGCCCAGGCAGGAGCCGGACTTTGTTACCTGGGTTGGTCTGGCTCTGAGCCTGAGTTCTGAGCTGTGCTTGCAGTTCCGCTAGGGTGCCCTCCACCTCCTACCCACCCGGCCTTGGGTCCTCAGAGGAGCCATGGACCCCAGAGGTGAGTGGAGAGGAATAAGGGCTCCGGGATGGGGCAGTGGTTACCCACATGGGCTCTGCCCATCTCTGCTGGGCTTCCGGCCACCTGGAGCCAGAGGTCGGGTCGGGCTGAGGGCCGGCGGGGTGGGGAGGGGGGGCCGGCTGGGTGCCGTGGGAGCAGGGAGGGTCTGGGAGCTGCATTTGCTTATGTGTGCGGGCGTGGGGGTAGGCTTGGGCAGGGATGATGCTGGCGCCCAGGAAAGTGCAGCAGAATGTGGCCAGAGCACTTAGTGTGGAGGGCAGACTTGGGGGAAATATCTTGATTTGCCATGAAAAGCTCCCTGCCCAGCCCTCCTGTCCCTGTGCCCTCTCCCGGGCTCTCTCCTTTCTCTACTAGTCTAGGCCCCAGAGGCTGGAGCAGGTGGTCGATGAGGGGATTTCCTCCTGCCGTGAAGCCTGTAGGAGACTCTCAGGAGCTCAGAGCTCAGACACAGCCAGTGCTTGGGGTAGGGGAGCCGGGTCACCTTCTGGGGGACCAGGACAAAGGAGACAGAGAAAAGGAGGGACAGAGGAAATAGGCTGAGGGGAGGGCCACCTCCTGTGGGTGCAGGCTGGGTCCCTGATATCACTAAAGCTGTCTGTAGCTGGCCCAAGGTCACACTACGACGCTGGGGTTTAAGGACAGAGGAAAGGAGAGAAGGGAGAGGGGAGGGGCCTGGAGAGCCAGGAGGAAGGCCCCTTCCTGGCCCAGCCCCCACCCCAAGCCTGGCCAGGATGCTGGGGTCTGCTGCATATTTGCCCACAGGGTGGTCTCTGCACGTCTGGCCGAGAGAGGGAAGCTTCTGTTTGGCCCTCGGCCCTCTCCCTGCCGTCTCTGCAGCTGCCTGGAAACAATTCAACACAGCAACTCGGGTTCTTACTTGTTAGCAGGACTACAGCCCCTGGCCCAGCCCCTGTGGCTGAGAGTAGGTGGAGAAACCCTAGCCCCGTGGGCAGGCAGAGCTCTGGGCATTGGGAGCCGTCGGACACGCCCCCCCACCTCCCCCCCGACACGGGGGCATTGACGCGAACCGCACAGCAGGCCCGCCAGCTCAGAGCTCCCGCCGGGGCCACCCTGCGCCCTGCTGCCTGTCCTCGGTGACCAGGATGGCGAGGACGTGATCCTGGTTTGTGCACATCTCCTAACGCCCGAGACCTGCCATTGTTTATTCACCTTCTCATCTGTGGCCCTTTGCAAGAGCCTGGCACACAGTGTGGCCTCAGTGAAACTTCCAGAACGGCAGTGCAAAGCCCGTGCCCAAAGCTGGGACGTGAAAATGGGCTGTGTGGGTCCAGATCTCCCAGGTACCCTCCACAGCTGGGGTCGAACCCCAGGCCCTGCGGTCTCCCCTTCTCCGACCAGAGGAGAAAGGTAGGTGACCCGGAGGCCTCTAGGAAGGCCCCCGGGTCTCTGCTCAGCCGTCTCCCCTGAGAACAGGAGGAAGCGGCCCTGGAGAGACGCTGGGGAGGTCCAGGGAGATCAGGACACAGCCCTAGGTTCCTCCCTCCATTCCGTCTTGCCTCCTGGGACTGGGCCTGGCTGGGGTGGGGGGATGCGGGGGGGGGGTGCCCTGGGGGCACCTGGGAGGAGACAGAGTGGGAAGGGGCTTCTTCAGCCTCTTAGGGAGACAGGGCTCAGCCTGGGCAGGAGGGCACATGTTTTTCCAGAAGAGGAAGGCAAAGACAACAGTGTGGTAGTCAACATTCTTTTGTTGATAAGAGGCAGCCAGACTGGGAGCAGGGCTCCCTCAAGAAACCCTGTCCCCAGCTAGCTGGGAGGGGTCACTGGACGTCCACTGTTGACTTGTGCCCTGGTTCTAAAGTGTGTCTGCTCTCCATGCCCAGAGCAGAGACCCTGTGTGGGTGGTGGCTGGTGGGAAGGACAGCTCCTGGAGCCAGCGGAATCCCACGGCCGCGAAGGCACGAGCTGAGTGATATTCCACGGTGTGGACAGACCGCACTTCCCTTATTCCTTCATTCGTTGTTGGACACTTGAGTTACTCCCACTTTCTGGGACCACTGCCGCCATGAGCACGTGCGGACCCAGCAGTGGGATTGCCGGACCACGCGGCAGTTCTGTGTACGTTTTGAGGAATTGCCGAGCTCTCTCCCCCAGCAGCCGCACCCAGGACCACACTCTGAAGGTGTGACTGACAGGGTGTGCTGGTGCGTTGAGTTGGGGTGGGGAGACGCCTCTGATCTGTCCATGCGCTCTGGTGCCTGGCCATGACGTGGAAAGTGTGCCCCACGGGGGGCCTGGGTGACGGGGACCCAGGGTCCTGTTTGGCTGTGAAAGGGCTGATGTGCCTTCAGTGGGGAGGGTCCATGAGTGCTTAGGTCTCCAGGTCCAGGGGTCGACAGAAGGTAAAGGCTGGAGAATGACCGGAGGGGGTGGCAGGGTAGATGTCATAGTTCATGCTCCCATGGTGCACGGTGGGGGCAGAAGAAAGGCTGGGGCCACGCCTGGAGCCTCCAGTGTCTGTGGCTCCCCCACCCCCCAGGAGGAGGTACAGAGGTGGCTGGGCGTGTGTCACCAGCAGACAGACCAGAGGGAGCAAAGTTCAGCCACACTGATGGGGCAAGTGGACTGAGGGCGGAGGAGAGAGTGCGGGGTTAGGGCTGCAGGGGTCCCAGTGGGTGGCTGGGGTGAAGGCTGGTTGGGGAGGGGGAGGAGAGAAGGGGAGGACGGACGGAGGGTATGGAGACAGGATGATTCAATCTCTCCAGGGCAGGGGAGCACTGGGAGGGCCCCAGGAAGGGAGTGTCCGGGGAGAACATGCATGACGCACGCGCACCATATGTGCCCCGTGCTGTGCAGGATCCCTCTCACCCAAGCCCTGCTCTGATTGGGACGGGGTCTCCCAGCTCACCTGGGTCAGCCCAGCCACTGCCCCGTGGCGCACCTGATGGGGCAAATCTGGACTCTTCAGTTCAGTCTTTCTTGCGCGGTGGTCACCGTAGCGAGGTCGAATGCCTGCGGCCTGAGTTGTCACCCAAGACCCCTTTGCCCTTTGTGGGCAGGGCGCCTGGCTGGCTTGGTTGGTGGAGCTCTCAGGTCACGATCTCATGTTCGTTCGTGGATTGACCCCCATTCCGGGCTCTGTGCTGACATCACAGAGCTTGCTTGGGGTTCTCTCTCCCTCCCTCCATCCTTCTCTCTCTCTCCCCCCCTTCTTCCCCCCCCCCAAAATAAATAAATAAACATTAAAACAAACCAAAGAAAAAACAGTTCATGGGTGCCTGGCTGGGTTGGTCCAGTCCGTGGAGCGTGCGACTCTTGATCTGGGGGTTGTAAATTTGAGTCCCACATTGAGTTTAGAGATTAAAGATAAAAAATTAAAAAAAAAAAAACCTAATTCAGTAGTTCTTATTTATTAAATCCTAGGAGCTATTATCAAAGGGCTTGGGGGTTTATGATATGAGTTCCAAACTTTAAAAAAAATTTCTTTGATTGCGTTTATGGTTGTCTTTTCAACTGTGCGTGAAAATCTTATTTTCACCGGGTCATATTTATTTGTCTTCATTTAGGGCTATTAAGAAGAAATCTGTGGCCAGACTTAGAAAGGGCCTGACCCTCTCCAAGACTGAAAATGCAGCATCTCTGTCTTATTCTGGTTTATTTCTGGGTTTATCTAATTTTATTATTTGGAGCGGGCGGTAGCCTTGCATGGTTCAAAGCTAAAAACGATCCCTCGACGTGGTGGGCCTCCTGCTCCCTGTATGTAACCGTTTTTAGTCATTCCCCACGCAGCCTTTTAGGTTTTTTAGGGAAGCGTGAACAACATACAAAAGGTGGAGTATTGTCTTCACTGTTGCGTACCTTGCTTTAAACCTGTGCTAAGCGTGCCCCTACTCTCTCTCAGAGCTGCACAGCATCCCCTTTGTTGGTCACGCAGAAGTGGACTTCAGTCCCTAGCCATGGACACTGGGGTCCTTTCCAGGCTCCTGCTGTTGTAGACAAAGCCTTCGTGAAAAACAATCATTTTACGCGTGGGCAGGTGTCTCTGTGGTGGAGATCCCCAGAAGTGGATTTGCCCGATCACATGCTGAGGGAGTCTGACTCTGGGTAAACACTGCCAGATGTCCCTTCCCATGGACTCCCTCCCCTTCCCACCCCCTACCGTGGTGTTTCTGAACCTCACCCCTCCCCAGTTATAGCAGTATAAGGAGGGAAATATAATTGAATTTAAATTGCCTCCAAAGAGAGGGGGCACCTGGCTGGCTGGGTCAGCAGAGCACGTGACTCTTGATCGCGGGGTCTTGAGTTCAAGCCCCACATTTGGCATAGGGCCTACTTTAAAAACAAAAAAATGTATTGTCCCTAAAGAGAAAAATACAAAGGAGTAAGATTTTGGCGGGTAAAGTTAAGCTTTGGAAGGCCACAAATAATTAATGTCTAAGGTGGTGTTCTTTTTGTCTTTTTTTTTTTTTTTTTTTTTTTTTGCATCCCCAAGAACCAATTTTGACCTGCCGGCTCCCCACACCCCCTGCCTTGAGAGCAGCCAGCAGACGCGGTGTGTTATCGCCCTCTGGTGGTGGGAAATGGTATCTCACTGTGGCTTGCTTGCTTTTTTTTTTTTTTTTTTTTTTTTTTTTTTTTTAAACCAGCTCCAGTATAATTGACATATAACTACACATATTTAAACTGTGCCTTTAGGGGCACCTGGGTGGCTCAGTCGGTTAAACATCGACTTCAGCTCAGGTCATGATCTCACAGCTTGTGAGTTCCAGCCCCCACGTCAGGCTCTGGGCTGACAGCTCAGAGCCTGGAGCCTACTTGGGATTCTGTCTCCCTCTCTGCCCTCCCCTACTCGTGCTCCCCCCTCTTAGAATAAATAAATAAACATTAAAAAAAAAATAAAACCTTTGCCTAATCCGAGGCCAAAGAAGCTACTCTTTATTTTCGCACACACCTCTGGGATTGCACATTTGGGTACATGTGGGTTTTCACATTTTCACACCCAGAGGAAACGGACGTATCCCTCTTAGACCCAGTGAAACTCTTTGGTAACAGTGTCTGGGCTGCACCCAGGTGTACATGTGCACGTTTTGTTTGTTTGGTTGTTTTCTCAGTCCAGCACTTGGGACCCCCCAACACATTTGTGATCAATGAGGTTCTCGCCGCTGGGACATCGGGCTTGGGCATCGTAAAACCCAGCGGTGGGTGGCTCGGGGGAGGAGGCTCTTTATCAGTGGTGGGTCCTGCTGTACCCGCCACCTTCAGCTAAGATTTAACTGATGCACGCTGTATGGCTTCCTTCCAACGCGCCCCTTTCCCGGGGTGCCACACCCCTGTAGTGGGCTCTCCCACCATGATGTATTATTGTGTGTACCTGTGCTGTCAGCCCCCACGGCATTAGGGCTGCGAGGTGCCCGTGGGGTGTGGGGTCCCCTCGGTGAGAGGGTTGGTGCACCGTCGTCTGTCACAGCCCTCCTGGGCCTTGTCCTTCACGCTCTGCCTGTGGCGTAATTGCTGCGGTGCGCCCCAACCTCTGAAGTGTGAAGAGTGGACCCGCGTCCCCGGGGGCTTGTCAACAAGGAGGGGCACCAGGGCAGGTGCCCAGGGGCTGCAGGGCAAGGCTCAGCGGGTTATGCCTCCAGGAGAGGTGTAACCCTCCTTCCCTGAGGGCACACAAGAGGGAGAGGGCTTTCAGCTGGAGCCCACAGAAGCCCCTCCCTGCCCGGTGCCCAGTGCCCAGTGCCCAGTGTGGGCCTCAACAAGGTGATTCGGGTGAACTGGCCCCGGAATAACCCAGGCTTCCTCTCCGCAGGCTTCTGGGGAAGGAGTGCCAGCTCCTGGCTGTGCGGGCTCCTGCTCTTGGCTGCGTGTCTGGGCTTCTACAGGTGAGAGTCTGGGGACGTCCCTGGGGTCCCTGTGGTGGGCTGGGGTTTAGTATAGCTAATTTGACTTTAATTCATGAAAACGGTCAGTGTTTTGGCCCACAGCCATGGTCCCGGAGAAGGTGTTACCCACACGGTCGCTGTCATTTTGCAGATAAGGAAACCGAGGGAACACGGTGGTGTTTTCTGCCTCAGATGCCCACTTCGCAGGGACGCAGACCCCCAGGCTCTGCTCCCTGATGAGTTGTCGGCATTTATAGGTTCCCTGGGGAGAGGTGGGGGGCAGAGGGCTTCTGAAGGCAGTGTTTTACAGCCTGTTAGAAACACCGGTTACGTAGAGCTCACACCGTGCTTTAAATGCATTTACCGAAAACAGATAACACTTTTTTTTTTTTTTACTGCCTTTCATTTGTTTAAAACAAACAGTAAAGGTTATGTTTCCAAACAAACTTAGTAAAATTGCATTCCCTTAAAAAAAAAATAGAATCTAGTGGATCCTTTTCAGTGCACTGGTTTTTATTCAAGGTGAAACTGCCCCTAGCCTCAACTTTGAGGTGGAAACTGAATGTTCACACGTACAGTCGAGACCACAGGAAGGCATTTTCACGTAGTGGTTAACCTTGAGAGCTATACGCGTTTTCACTGATGACTTCCGTAAAGTAATTTGTTAGGCGTTCACACTTACTGGATGTGGTGTCCTGTGCTGGGCACTGAGCAAGATGCTTGACGGACATTCTTGTACATTCTCTCAACAACCTGTAAGATCTGCATTATTATCCCCGTTTCACACCCGAGGAAGGTGAGGCTCCAGAGGTTAAGGTGAGACGCGGGTTATAAGGTAGGAAGTGGCAAGGCCAAGACGCAAACCCTTCCAAACCCACTTCCCGGGCCCCTGAGGGCGAGTCGACCTGGGGCCAGCATCTCATCTCAGGGCTGCGGGTCCAGCCAGTGCGTGCTCTGGAAAACGGTGCCCTCACTCTGTCGGACACGTCAACACATTGCCCTGGAGAGGCGTTTACTGAGCCTGGTGTTGGGGTGTGTGTGTGTGTGTGTGTGTGTGTGTGTGCGTGCCAGGACGTCACTGTCAATGGGACAGCTCCTTGTCTTGAGCAGTGTCCGATCTGGTAGGGGGAATACACAGGTGAGAGGCTGCCACGAGAGTGGGGACAGGCTTTCCTGGATCTCCCAGGACGAGGACACCCCTTGATCTGCCAGAGGTGGACACTGGCCAGGGCTTTGAAGGGCCAGTCTGGTCTAAGCGACAAGTGCTGGTGGAACCGATGGAACAGTGCTGGTGGGGGCAGTTGTACCCGTCCAGGTGGCCCCTCCCACCGCGTGGGGGCACAGGGACCTCCTGAATTGCTGTGCTGTCCTCCCGGGGCCTGGTGCCCACTTCAGAGCTTGCCTGCGTCCTGCTGCGGGTCAGGGGGCTGAGCTGGCTCCACAGCCGGTCCGGCAGGTGATCAAGGCCCCACCTGAACTTTATACGGCAGCAGAACTCCGTCCTCTGCGAGCGGCCTGTCCCGATGTCTGATTCTTAGAATGTGCCCTTGAACTGCATGAGAATATTCTTCCTTGTAGCGTAAGGACCCAGGGAGCGCTGAGAACGTGTGGCCCCTTCGGTGTCACGCCTTCAGCTTTTTGGAGACACCTGTCCCCGCGCCCTGCCGCTCCCTGCTGGGACCCAGTTCTGAAGCCCCTCACCCCGCCTGGACTCGCTGAAGTTCACAACGTGTGTTACAGCAAGTTTCCCAGGGTGGCAGCCCAATGGGTCTGGGGTCTGGGGTCTGGCCTCTTTTCTCCATCGAGATGCCATGGTTCTTTTGGGTTATTCATCCAGCGCCTCCTTCCTCTGCATTATCCCGTGTTTAGATCTTGTTTTCTCTTATTTTCTCCCTCATTTCAACACACCTTGGATTCCTTTTTAATATTTTTAGACTGGTAAATGTTTAGTACCCAAAAGATTCACCTGATCATTACATTAAGCTTCCTTGTAAAATATTTATTTATTTTGAGAGAGAGAGGAGGGGCAGCAAAGGAGAGAGAGAATCTCAAGCAGGCTCCACACTGTCAGCACAGGGCCCACCGTGGGGCTCGAACTCACGAATTGTGAGATCATGACCTGAGCAGAAATCAAGCGTCGGCGCGTAAGCAACTGAGCCACCCAGGCGCCCCCGGCTCCCTTCTGTGTTTTAACAGGCCCCCTAGGTGATTTGGATGCAGGCCGACATCGGTCTCTCTTTCTCACTCTCTCTCTCTCTCTCTCTCTCTCTCTCTCTCTCTCACAAAACAAAACAAAACAAAACGGAAAAGAAAATAGAAGCGGGGGTGGGGGGGGGGGCGCCTGGGTGGCTCAGTGGATTGTCTGACTCTTGATTTTAGCTCAGGTCATGAGCCGGGCGGGGGTTGTGGGATCAGACTCCACACTGAGCGTGGATCCTGCTTGGGATTCTCTCTCTCTGTCTCTCTCTCTGTTTCTCCCCCCCCCCACCCCTCTCCCTGACTCATGCACTCTCTCTATCTCTAAAGAAAAATAAAAGAGAGAGAAATAAACATAAAGGAATATAGAAAGGAGGCATGACTCTAGACTTGAGAGTGTCCGCAGGTCACCTGGGGAACTTGTTAGAAAGAGAGCTTTCTACCTACACACCCCTCCTAAGTGCTCAGCACTGTGCAGGGGCCTGGAATTGCATCTAGAAACGACTCCTCAGGTGAACGGGATGCCGCGGTCCTCGGCCCTGCTGTTGGTTACTATGGTGATGGGATTGCGTTACAATGGTCCAGATGACCAGCAGGAGTGGGGATGGGGCCAGAAGGGCTCTGGTCGGGCCCCACGTCCATTTTCTCAGGAGCCAGAGGCCAAAAGGGTGAGAATGTGTGTGTTAAAGTCTCAGCCTCGAACCCCCATCCTGTCGGTCCTCCCGCCCAGCGAAGACTCAGTTTCACACTCTTGTTTGTCCCCCAGCAATGTCTTCAGGCTGATTCCCGGACGGAGGCAGATGGGAGAGTCTCGAAGGTAATGGCGGCGTCTTTGGATTCAGGGCGGTTCCTTCTAGAAAGATCTAGAGCAGAAATAGAAATATACATATGTACTGAATTGGAGGTACTTCTAACCAGAGACCCTCGGTTCCCAGTGTGACTCCCGAGTCCCTCCCTCCACCGTGTTTTCTCAAACCTTGACAAAGGACAAGGCAGAGAAAGTTCTAGCTTGCGCTGGAGAGAACACGTTTACAGAGTTCACGCACTGCCCAGCGGGCTGTGCGGCAAGGCGGGGGTTCTGGGAGGGATAGCGCCTGGTATGGGTTCCGGGGTCCCTTCAGCCGCTTCGACGGGGCCGAGCGGGGGTGGGGGCCCTCTGACCCCGTCGGGGCCCAGACAGGTCGAGGCTCAGTGTCCTCTCAGAGCTCATTCCTTCCAGAGCTGGCCTCTCTGGCGACCTGTGAACAGATAAGGTGACAGCTCCCAACCGGGACGCGTCACGAGCCCCCAGGGCGTGGCCCGACCCCAGTTCTCTCTCCGTCCAGCTTGGGGGGCCCACACATGCTGGTCGGATGGCCGGGTGGATGGTGGGCTCAGCTGGTGTCACTTTCTCTCCAGCAGCACTGAGGGCCGTCCCCTGCAGGGCCAACGGGAGAGCCTGCCATCGAGGTAGTGACTTCCGCTCCTTCCTCCTCCCTCACAAACACTGGCCTTCGTCGGCCCCACTGAACTCCATCCAGGAGCCTGTCTCCCCTCCCCCCACCCCCAGGCCTGGCTGGGGTCCCCAGGGGTCGGTGGGGAGGGGGGATGCACACCTAATCCTGGCCTGGGGCGCCCCCCTCTTGAGGGCACGGCTCTTTGTTGGCAATCGCTACTTTTCACGAAGTGAGTCGATGGAACCTTTCCTCCCTCAGCCAGGATGGCCGCCGTGTGGTCCCGCAGGGGATGCTGCTGGAGACAAAGCAGTGCAGGTGAGGGGCGGGGAGCGGGGCTCCCGGGGCTGACGGGGTGAGGGGGGCCTTGCCAGAGCTCTTCTGGGGATTCCAGGACCCGCAGGGACAGCCACGGTCCTGCCTCCTGGTCTCTGCTCCTCCTCCCCAGGTGTGTGTGTGTTGGGGGGGCAGTGTCTCCCGAGGCCGTGGTCACCCCCTGCGGGTGGAGCCGTGCACCACGCTCCCAGACACGGTCAGCGTGTCCAGGGTTTCTCGGCCCTGCTTCAGACCCCCGCTCCACTCCCCTGGCCCAGGCTCGGCATCACACGGGAACTTTCTCCTCAGGGGCCGTGACGTGGCTGGCCCTGGAGGAGACCTGCCCGCTGGCGCGGGAGCGCTTCCCCCAGGACCCGGCCCTGGGCTGAGTGCTCTCTGTTTCCCTCCCTCAGTGAAAGGGACTGCCCCCCGGACGCCTGCAGAGTCCCTGAAGTCCCCAGGTATGGGGACCACCTCTTCGGGTGTTTCTGTGCCTCTTTCCGAGCAAGTCAACATGTGCCTCCCCATCCCCTTCCTCACCCCCACCCAGTCCAAGGCCTGATTCCCAGGGGAGAGGAGGGTGATGGGGGAGAGGAGGGTGATGGGGGCACAGGAGAACAGGAGGAGACGTTAGATGATGGGAGTCACAGGGGGTTTCCACTTGACCTCCAGCCGTGGGGCTGCTCAGTGTCTTGCCCGTGGCACACTCAGCCCCGGCTTCTCAGCCCTCAGCTCAGCTAACACCTGAGGATGATGTGGCCCGGGGAGGGCATGGAGGTGGGTGTGGCATGGGGGCTGGATGGGGTGGGGGTGGGCCTTCGTAGTTGTGAGGTAGACCCATGTTAGGACTTTCAACACAGGGAGAGAGAGAGAGAGGGAGGGAGGGAGGGAGAGAGAGGAAGGAGATGTGGGGAGTCTAGAGCCTTGGCAGTTACCAGAGACCTTGAGGGGTGACCCCCCTTTCCTCTGCGTGGCTTTTAGCCTCATCGGTTTATCACTGGGAAGCATGTGGCGTCCCCAGGGCTGGGTGGGCACGTTTGACCGCTGTCTGTCTAGTGAGTGGACAAGTGACGAGTGGACAAGAGGAAGAAAGGAAGGAGGGAAGGAGGGGGAGCAGGAGAGAGGAAAGAAGGAAGGAGGAGGAAGGCAGGAGGGCGGACGGGCAGGCTGGCAGTCCTGTGGTGCCCCTGGCACAGCTGGCCGTCTAGACGGGGAGGACAGCACCTTGCAGCTGTGGACGTAGACTGCCTGGCTCCGAGACGCTTCTGGGTGCGACTGTCCGCCTCCCTGACGCGTGTCTTCTCTGCAGGATGGTTTACCCCAAGGCCCAGCTCCTGCAGCCTGCGTAAGTTAGCACATCCCTGCCGTGGCCACCGGCCCGCCTCGAGTTCTCCTCTCCCTCACTGCCACCTGTCCTAGCCTTTTCTTTTCCTTCTCTTGCCGTGAGAGGGGGCTGGGCTCGTTGCTAACGGGTCTGGTCCCGGGCGAGGGTGCCAGGGAAGGCGCCTCCAACTCCTGGGCCCGGGGAGCATGGGTGTCCACAGAAGGCACGGAACCCTCTCTCCAGACTCTTCCTGGGGACGCAGGACAGGTCTGGGCTGGGTTCCCCCGGTGCGGGCGCCCGTCCCCGCAGCCCGGCCTCCTCAGCCCGCACCTCCTGGCTGTTCTGCAGCCGGTCCCTGTGGCCTCAGACAGGAAGGTCGCCCTGAGGCCACGCTGGTCAGCCCTCGCTTTACAAGCAGGGAAACTGAGGCTCAGAGAAGTGAAGGTACTTGCCTGAGTCTGTGCGACCGGCGAGGGCGCGGTCGGGTTCCGAGCCCAGGCCGTGCGACCTCCCTGCCGGGAGAGCTGTGAGCGCGCACTGTCATTTCTGACACCAGTACCCACGCCTCCTTGAGTCCTTAGAGCCACCCGGAGGCCGTGACACCTGACACGTGACCTCCCTGGAATGAGAGGGCTGTCCCTGGGGAGGACACACACACACACACACACACACACACACACACACACACACACACAACAGGTCCAAAGCACTCCATTTAAAATATCTCAAAAATACGAAGTCTCTTATTTTAAAAACCGATCACGTATTGAAAGGATGGTATTTTGGACGTTGTGGGTTAAACAACATACACCAGATTAATCGTAACTTTACCTGAGACAGAGCATGAGTGGGGGAGGGGCAGAGGGAGACGCAGGGTCAGAAGCAGGATCCAGGCTCTGAGCCATCAGCACAGAGCCTGACGCGGGGCTCAAACTCACAAACCGTGAGATCATGACCTGAGCTGAAGTTGGGCGCTCCACCGACTGAGCCCCCCAGGCGCCCCTCACCTGGTCACTTTTACCTTTGTGTGCTTACTAGAACAATTTTAAATTACAAATCTCTGTTGGACACAGCCCATCTGGAGGGACGGGCTGGCGTGAGCCTGTTCCCGTGGGTCGTGGAGCCGTGTCCCGAGAAGCCACGAGTGAACGGGCACTCGTGAGACGGGATGGGAGGAGAGGAGAGAGGCGTCCGTGCGGGCTAGGGTGGAGAAGGGACAGAGAACGTTCTGTGGGGCTACACTGGGGGGAGGGGAAGCCCTCGAGATGGGAGGGGGCTGGAGGCCTAGCTTTGTCCCTGAAGAAAACTCGTGTTACCCCCTACTCCCAGCAAACAGGTAGGTTTCCCACAGGGAACAATGCCGCCGCTCCCCCCAGTCAGCAGCCCCCACGGCGGGGGCTCCCACAGCCCGCCCCCCGCCCCCCACGTGCCAGTCGCAAGTTCTAGGCTGTCACCTGTGCTTTTGACTGACCGGCCGTAGCTCAGGGCTCCCACCGGCCCCTCCTCGGGCTCGATGACTTTCTAGGGTGGCTCCAGAACCCAAGAAGACAGTCTACTCTTGGTGATACTCGGCGTATCACCAAGGGCGCGGAAGCAGCCAGGGGCACAGGTCCCCAGGGGGCGGCGCGGGGAGGCCAGGGAGCCTCCGTGCCCTCTCGGACCCCGTCGTCAGGATCTGGCGGAGGCTCCCTCACACACGCACCTGCCGGGGGGATGGGGGCTGCGGCTGCAGTGTCACGCTTCTGACCACGGCGTGGTCTTTCCGGTGGCCGGTCCCATCCCGAGCCATCCAGGAGCCCGCCCCGGGTCACCTCATTAAAACAAAAGGTGTCCCTGTCACCCAGGAAGTTCCAAGGGGTTTAGGAGCCCCGTGTCAGGATCTGGGGTCAAAGAGCGAATATGTGTTTCTTACGGCCAAGTCCCTATTGCTGGGAAAGGGCTTGGCTATTGCTCTCACTGAGATGCAGCTCCTTCTCGGAAATGGGGTTGGGGGCCTCCCAGAAGGAGTGTCCTGTGGGACCCAGCACTCGGCGGTGCTCAGGAGATACTCCACGCGGGGCAGTGAGGGAATGGCAGGGTCAGGGCTCAGGGGCTGAGCTTGTGAGGCAGAGAGCACTGGATTGGGAGTCTGGAATCCCGGCTGCGTCTAACTGCGCTGCTCGTGGACTGTGGACCTTTGGTCCTTCCTTCCCCGGCTCACCTTTCCATGCCCTGCTCTAACGCACTGTGACCTGTTCCCTCTAGGAGGGCAGACGTGCTGGTCATGACCCCCTGGTTTGCTCCTGTCATCTGGGACGGGGTCTTTGACTCTGCCATTCTGGACGCACAATTCGAAAACACCACCGTTGGACTGACCATTTTTGCCATCAAAAAGTAAGTGAGACCTGGGACGCCTGGGTGGCTCAGCCAGTTAAGTGTCTGACTCTTTGGCTCAGGTCATGATCTCACAGCACCTGGGTCTGAGCTCCGAGCTGGGCTCTGCCCTGATAGTGTGGAGCCTGCTTGGGATTCTCTCTCTCCCTCTCTCTCTCTGGCCCTCCCCTGCGCGTGCTCTCTCTCTCTCTCTCTCTCTCTCTCTCAGAATAAATAAACTTAAAGAAAAAAATAGGTAGGTAAGATCTTGGCAGCTGTGTGGAGAAGGACACTGCCCAGGCTAAACCAGGAAGCCAAGCCCCAGGTAGGGGGCACTCCTCACCAGATGTCTCTCTTTGCCAGGATGGGGTGCTCACAGGGGGAGGGGGAGGCGTGGGTGGCTTTGTGGGCAGGTGAACCTGGTGGGATTTGCACGGGCCACCAGGCACACCCCTGCTCAAAATAGCAGCCCCACACCTGAGAGTCGTCTGCTCCAGAAGTGACCGTATCAACCATTCAGAGGCCTGGCAGCCACTGCTGACCACTTAGCGGGACTAACCCTGTGACCCAAACCCATGAGCAGGTGCTCGGCCGCCCCGATGCGTTCCCCTGGGAGGCTGACTGAGGCTTGGCGTCCCAGTTAGCCGGAGCAGGCTTACTATGCGGTGGAGTCGGACCTGAAGGCTCCAAGCTGCATTTACGGCTTTGGGGCTAGCTTGTTTGCTTTGGAAACCGGCTCGTGTTTCACATCCGGCACCTTCGCTGGCATGTGTCGGGCGCCTTTGCACGTCGGCACACGCAGACCTTCCTCATTCTTTCGAACGGCTGCCCACTCTTACTCCAGAGCCACTGCATTCCCCGCTTGAGCTGACCGTTCCGGAGAGCTGCCTCAGGCAGCACCCTTGCAGACAACCTTGCATCACGAAACTTTTCAGTTGCGAGGCCGAGTTGCGAAAATGTCACAGTGAACGTGTGTCTGCCCACCACCCGGACTCCGCCGCTAACGTTCTTGTTTTTCCCCTTCTCACTTTGCCTGGTTTTATTGGGATATAATCAATATATAACATCATCTCGATGTAAAGTGTACAACATAATTGTCTGATGTGTGTACGTGTCGTGAAACGATCACCCCAGGAGGACCTACTCTCGGCAACTTTCAAATATGCGATACGGTATGTCAGCTGCAGTGGCCATGCTGTGCGCTCCGTTCCCACAACTGATTTATCTTATGTCTGGAAATCCGTACCTTTCGACCACCTTCACCGCTTTCCCCAGTCCTGCACCTCTTGCCCCTGGTAACCACTTATTGTCTGTTTCTATGGATTCAGGGTTTTTTGTTTTTGTTTTTGTTATTTAAAGACTCCAAATATAAGTGGGATCACACAGTACTTATCTGTCTCTCTCTGACTTAATTTCACTTACATAATGGCTTCGAGTGTCAACCATGTTGTTGCAAATGGCAGGATTCCTTCCTTCTTTTCTTTTCTTTTCTTTCTTTCTTTCTTTCTTTTTTTCTTTCTTTCTTTCTTTCTTCTTTCTTTCTTTCTTTCTTTCTTCTTGCTGAGTAATATATATATATATATCTCACACTTTCTTTATCCAGCCATCTGTTGGTGGACACTTGGGTTGTTTCTCTGTCCAG
Organism: Lynx canadensis; assembly: GCF_007474595.2. Classification (NCBI taxonomy): domain Eukaryota; kingdom Metazoa; phylum Chordata; class Mammalia; order Carnivora; family Felidae; genus Lynx; species Lynx canadensis. Next base: position 92,105,967 of record NC_044315.2, read on the forward strand.
GCTGTTGTAAATACTGCTGCAGTGAACGTGGGAGGGCAGGTATCTCTTCAAGATACTGATTTAGGGGCACCTGGGTGGCTCAGTACATTGAACATCAATCACCTAAAATGATTGCTGAGTGTCCCAGGGTCATGGGATGGAGCCCCTCATTAGGCTCTGAGCTGAGTGTGAGTGTGGAGCCTGCTTGGGGTTCTCTCTCTCTCTCTCTCTCTCTCTCTCTCTCTCTCTTCCTCTCCCTCTCCCTCTTAAAAAAAAACTTAAAAAAGGATATTGGGGTGCCTGTGTGGCTCAGTCAGTTGAGTGTCTGACTTTGGCTCAGGTCATGATCTCACAGTTCGTGAGTTCGAGCCCCACATTGGGCTTGCTGCTGTGGGCCTGTCAGTGCAGAGCCCCCTTCGGATCCTCTGTCCCCCGTTCTCTCTTCCCCTCCCCTGCTTGTGCTCTTTTTCTCAAAAACAAAGTAAAACATTTTTTAAAAAATTAAAAAAGATACTGATTTAATTTCCTATCTTTACCCCCATCTCTATCATCTGTCTCTTTCTACATCTCCAGAAGTGGGATGGCTGGATTGTAGGGTAGTTCCGTTTTTTTCTTTTTTTTTTTAACGTTTATTTATTTTTGAGACAGAGACAGAGCATGAACAGGGGAGGAGCAGAGGGAGAGGGAGACACAGAATCTGAAACAGGCTCCAGGCTCTGAGCTGTCGGCACAGAGCCCGACACGGGGCTCGAACTCACGGACCGTGAGATCATGACCTGAGCCGAAGTCGGACGCTTCACCGACCGAGCCACCCGGGCGCCCCTGGGTAGTTCTGTTTTTAACTTTGCAGGGGCCTCCCTACCATCTTCCGACAGTGCACAAATGTGCCCTTTTCTCCACATGCTCTCGGGCACTTGTGTCTCTTGTCTTCCTGAGATGAGCCTTCTAACGGGTGTGAAGGGATGCCTCATTATGGTTTTGATTCGTGTTTCTCTGACGATGAGTAATGTGGAGCACCTTTTCATGTACCCGTTGGCCATTTTAATATTTTCTTTTGTATGATTTCAATCTTCTTAAGTTTGCTAAGATTTGTTTTGTGGCCTAACATATGGTCTATCCTAGAAAATGTTCCATGTGCCCTTGAGAAGAACATATGTTCTACCACTATCAGATGGAATGTTCTATGTTGTCTGTTAGGTCCATTTGGTCTATAGTCTTGTTCAAATATGCTGCTCCCTCACCGATTCTCTGTCTAGGTGACCTATCCATTTTTGAGAGTGGCTTATTAAAGTCAGCCATCAATATCATATTGCTGTTTATCTCTCCTTTTAGTTGTGTTAGTATTTGCTTTATGTGTTTAACTGCTCTGATGATGTTGGGTGCATAAATGTTTACAATTGTTATATCTTCTTAATGGATTGACCCCTTTATCATTATAGAATAACCTTCTTTGTCTTTGATCATTTTTAGCTTAAAGCCTACTTTGTGTGATAAAAATATATCTTCTCGTCTTTCTTTCAGTCAGTGTTTGCTTGAAATATCTTTTTCTATTCCTTCACTCTTGGTCTGGTCTCTAAAGCTAGAGTAGGTCTCTTTTAGGCAGACTATTGTTGGATCTTTGAAAAACTTTTTTTTAAATCCATGTAGCCATTCGACATCTTTTGAGTGGAGAATCCTTTTACCTTTTAAAAAAGGTAATTCTTGAGAGGTCTCAAGTAATTCTTGAGAGGTCAGGACTTCCTGTTGCCATTTTGTTCATTGTTTTCTGACTGTTCCGTGGACTCTCTGTTGCTTGCTTCCTCTCTTGCTGCCTTCTTTTGTGGCTGGATGACTTTTCACCGGTAGCTTTGACTCCTTTACTATTCCTGGTAGTGTATCCACTACAGATTTTCCCTCTGTGGGTAGTAAGGCTTACATAAAATATTTTCTGTTTATAACAACCTCTTCTACGCTGATAACAACTTAATTTCAATAGCTTCTATAAACAATACTTTCACTTCTCTCTCTCTGTCTCACATTTTAGGTGATTGGTGCTACAATTCACATATTTTTAAATATTGCTTACATAAACAGATTACTATATTCATGGTTGGATTTTTTATGTTTGTTTTTTTAACTCTTAGAGTTGTAAGTGATTTATGCACCGCCATTACAACATCTGACCTTGACTGTATGTTTACCATGACCAGTGGATTTTATCAATATATTAATGTTTTTATCATATTAGTCAGCATCTTCTTCCTTCTGCTGGAAGAGCGTGATGCCCTGTGGCATTTCTTGTAAGGTGGCTCTACTGGTGATGAACCCCCTTAGCTTTTGTTTGGGAACGCTTTCTCTCTCCTTCATTTCTGGAAATCAGCTTTGCCGGGTGTCGTATTCTTTCAACATTTTGACTATATCATCCCTCTCTCTCGTGGCCTGCACAGTTTCAAGCGTCACATGCTCTTCCCATTGAGCCACCCAGGCACCCTCCTTATCTTTGACTTTTGACAACTTAATTATAACGCATCTCTCCGTAGCCCTTTTCAGATTCAACCTATTTGGGGTCCTTTGAGCCTCATGAATCCAGATGTCCGGGTCTCTCATTTGGGAAGTTTTCAGCCATTATTGTTGTAAATGTATTTCCTGCCCATTTCTCTTTCTCTCCTCCCTCTGGGATTCCCATCATGCATATATTATTTCTTTTTATGGTTTCCCATAAGTCCATAAGCTTCACAATTAACATTTTATTGTACTTGCGTGATCGCTAATCTACTCGTCTGGTCATCCTTCTGTCCATCTATCCATTCATAGTTGCTTTTGCCATGTGTGAAGGTAAATCTGGGACATCAGCACACTCGCCCTAAATACTTCTCTGTGCATGTCATTAACTGGAGCTTGAGATGTGTTTATGGTTTTTCTTCTTCCCAGGCGAAATGTACATACACGAATTCCCTGGGTTTTGGTGAATACATATCGTTGTGTAACCAAAATTCTTTCTACATGTACAGTGTTCCCATCACCCCCAGAACGTTCCGTCGTGCCCCTTTCCGGCCAACCCCTCCCCCTACAGCCTCTCCTGCGGCGTCGCTTGTCCTGATTCTTTTCTACTCTAAGATTATGTTTGCCTCCTGGAGCCCTAAAGCATATCCTGCTTTGTGCTGCCTTTTCTGAGCATCGTAATTTTGAGATTTAGCCGTGATTTTGCGTGAACCGGTAGCCCTTTCTCGCTGCTTAGCGTTCTGTGGGGTGGGCGCACCACAGTTGTCTGCTGCACTTTCCGTTTTGACGGACACCTGCTTCCAGGGCTTGGACACTATAAGTAAATATGAATTATGTTGGACAGACCTTTTGCGGACACGCAATCTACCTTTTCTCCATTGAACATCTAGGAGTAGAACCGCTCAGGCTTAGGCGAGAGATGGCTTTCCTTTTGTAAAGAACCACTCCGCACGTTTTTCCGGTTTCACGCCCCCACTCACAATACACGGAAACTCCGGCTGCTCTACCTGCCTCACCAGCATCTGACGGCGTGAGTCGCCCGTGAACTTTTATATCTGGGTCCTTATACTCACATACGAGTAGATCTGCGGCATAGGGTCCGGGCAGTGGAACCGGGGGAAGAATATACACATTTAAAGTTTGAGCGTATTTTCTCCTATGCCCTCCGAAAGGGTTACACAAATGGTTACTTGACCCAGGGGTACATGAGAGTGCCTGCCTTCCCGTGCTCTCAGCCACACCGACGTATTCACTTACTCATCTGTTAAAAAAGACCTTTACTGAGTGAGCAGTTATGACGTGTGCACAATAGGGGTAAGGTAGTTTCCCAAGCAGACAAAGGCCTACTTTCATGGAGCTACGTTCTAGATGGAAAGAACACGTAAAGATGGAAAAGACGGGAGAAGAAGTAAAACACAAATACAAAATATGTCAAGGTGGTGATAGGGGCTCTAAAAGAATACCTAAGGCTGGGTAAGGGGTGGAGAGGGATGTATCTTCATGTTTATTTGTGTATTTATTTGCTCTTTCTTATTGGGTTATAATTTCCACGTTGTAAAATGTACACCCGTTCGAGGGCATAGCCTGCAGCATCCCCTCCCTCTCCCCACCGCCTCATGCATCTGCGTTGATGCTAGCAGGGAGACCTATGAGGCATATGCAGTTCTGGGCATTGGTCAAGGAATGGAAGCTATTATAGGGGGCGAGCACTGCAGGGAACAGGCTCCCAGCCCCAGGGAACAGGTAGTGTGAGGGCCCAGAGGAGCATGCCTGGCCTGGGTCGGGAACATCAAGTAGCCAGCCTGCCCGGACAAAAAGGTGGACAAGAGGAGAAGGAGACCACATCAGAGGCGGGTCTTGTAGGGTCTGGAGGACCACTGTAGTGTCCTGAATTCGTTTCTAGTTTTTCTTAAGGACAAGGAACCATTTGAGGGTCGTGGGTTGGAGAAATCCATCATCTGGACATTATCTATCATTTGAACTTTTGCCAGCCTTGTGGACTAAGAAAATACCTTGTGGTTGAGACTATCTGCTCCATACCCAAGCAGTCTGAAGGCCTCCTTTTACTATCCAGTTGAGATACATGATCTTTAGCTAGTCTAGTAGATTGGCTATGGTTTTATTTTTATCTTTCGATTAAAAAAAATTTTAATATCTTAAAATTTAAAATATTAGACACAGAATCGGAAGACACAGAATCGGAAGCAGGCTCCAGGCTCTGACCTGTCAGCACAGAGCCCGACGCGGGGCTCGAACTCACGAGCTGAGATCATGACCTGAGCTGAAGTCCGACGCTCAACCGACTGAGCCACTCAGGCACCCCATATCTTTTGATTTTTAATCATGGTAAAATGCACAGAACATTGACCATCTTAACTATTTGTAAGCGTGCGTTTCAGTGGTGTTAAGTGTTCACATTGTAGGGCAACCATCCCCACCATCCGTCTTCAGATGCAAACCTGAAATTCTGTGCCCATTGAACACTAGCTCCCCATTCCCCCCTCCCCCAGCCTCTGGCAACCACCCTTCTGCTGTCTGTTCCTATGAACTTGCCTCTTCTGGACACCTCCGTCAAGTACATTGACTTTTGCAATTGGCTTATTTCACTTAGCATGATGTCCTCAAGGGATGGCCATGGTATTATAAGCTGGTTTTGCCTAAGTCTGTTTTTCTGCTGCTGTTTGATTGTGTTTAACACCCACCGTCTCTCCTGGGGTGCTTGTTGGTCTTAGATACGTGGCCTTCCTGGAGCTGTTCCTGCAGACGGCGGAGAAGCACTTCATGGTGGGACACAAGGTCACCTACTACGTGTTTACCGACCGGCCGGGGGATGTGCCCCGCGTGCCCCTCGGGGAAGGGAGGCAGGTGGTGGTCCTGGAGGTCCGGAGCTACTCGCGCTGGCAGGACGTGTCCATGCACCGCATGGAGATGATCAGCAACTTCTCCCGGCGGCGCTTCCTCCACGAGGTGGACTATCTGGTGTGCGTGGACGTGGACATGAGGTTCCGCGACCGCGTGGGCGTGGAGATCCTGTCCCCGCTCTTCGGCACCCTGCACCCCGGCTTCTACGGGGCGGCCCGCGAGGCCTTCACCTACGAGCGCCGGCCGCAGTCCCAGGCACACATCCCCAGGGACGAGGGCGACTTTTACTACGCGGGAGGCTTTTTCGGGGGGTCGGTGGCCGAGGTTCTGCGGCTCACGTCGGCCTGTCACCAGGCCATGGTGGTCGACCGGGCCCACGGCATCGAGGCCGTGTGGCACGACGAGAGCCACCTGAACAGGTACCTGCTCTACCACAAGCCCACCAAGGTGCTGTCCCCCGAGTACCTGTGGGACGAACATATGCTGCAGAAGCCACCTTTCCTCCGGAAGCTGCGCTTCGTGGCGGTGCCCAAGAATCACGCAGAAATCCGGCACTGATGGGCCGGGGGGGGGGGGGGGGGCTCCAGGAGGTCTCCCTGCAAGGCTGCGGCCGGCCTTAGCGGGTCTTCCACTGGGAAAGGGATCGGCCACAGCTCTGGTGGCGAATGAGTCCCCGTGCCTCAGTTTCCTCTTCTGGAGAGACTCCCACTACCCACCAAGCACACACGGCTCTGGTTTTTCATCTCTCCCTAATCCTGCCTCGTATTTAAAATCGGCTCACCCTTCGTGGTGCCGGTAAGGTCCCCGTCCCCGGCAAGGTTTCTTTGTCTCTTCCTCCTGCGGTTGAGGCCCGCTGCTCCCCGCTCCGCCTTTCTAGCGCTGTGTCCTTCCGGCTCCATCTGCCATCCCGCCCCTATTTCCAACTGGCCTTGCCCATTACGGTGTGAGCTCCTGGGCCGAGAGGCTGAGATCTCTCCGCCTTTGTCCAGGTCCCTTCCTACCACAGGGCCTTGTGCCCGGAGACTCCCAAAACAGGTTCACATTTGAGTTTAAGTGACCCGTAAAAACCCAGGACACCGTGTGCTGAGACGGTGGGCGAGGCCCAGCCAGGGAGCACTTTTCCAGGTTTGGTCTGGGTCGGTTGGTGGCTTGCGGCTTTGGGTTGTTGGGCTTCTTCTTCTGGGGTTTCTGGCGGTTTGTCACATGCTTTTGCTCTTACTGCTTTTCTCTGACACACGTTGAAAACGCCTTCTTCGGGTTTTTACGTTGCCACTTCAACTCTTTCAGCGTAGGCAAATTTAAGAGATCGCCCCCTGCTTCGAAATCGTGAAGATAGTCTCTTTTGTTATCTTCCAGACACTTAATGTTTTTGCCTCACACTTGAGTCGTTAATCTACCGAAAGTGACCTGTGTGTGCTTTTAACGGAAGGGCTCAATTTAATGCGGCTTTCTCTGGATAACCATCACCCGAGCACCGCTTAGTGAACACATGTTTGAAAACCTACCGGAAAGTTCTTCTCCCTGACATGCACTGTCATCGGCCTCATGCTGGCAGCTGTCCTTCCGTGCCGGGTCCGTTAGGGTCTCTCTATTCTGTTGCATTTGATGCGGTTTTGGTGTGGTGGGGGTCTGGAGCCGATAGCCGAGAAAGAATTCTTGTGTCTTTGGTGCTTAAAGGTGATTTCATCAAAGCACAGGGACAGGGCCCGTGGGCGGGAGGAGCTGCCCTAGGGTTGTGAGGAGTGACTGGTTATACACTACAGAGTTGGGGGAGGTCAAGGCAAAAGGAAGCCTCCAGAAGGAATTTCACATGGTAAAGAAGACTGCTAGGATAACTGAGGCCTGGCTGTTGTCACCCTGAGGTGGTTTTTCCTCTAGTAAGTCAGTAACATGAAGACAGTAGGGAGTTCCTGGAGGAATGTTCTACTCTGCTTGCCTCAGGAGGCTGCACGTTATAAAGAAATTTAATGTTAAAAAAAAAAAAAAAAGAAAGAAATTTAATGTTATTTGCATTTCCATCTTGTCTTTGTTCCCCACATCCCTACGGAGGAGAGGGTGGGTGATGTTGGGGCTCCAGGAAACTGAGTCTATGGGTTTCTGGAGGTTAAGCTATTGAGGAGATTGCCTTTTGGGGGGCTGCCTGGGTGGCTCGGTCGGTCAAGTTTCTGACTTCAGCTCAGGTTGTGATCTCACAGTTAGTGAGTTCGAGCCCCGCGTTGGGTTCTGCACTGACAGTGTGGAGCCTGCTTGGGATTCTCTCCCCTTCTCTCTGCCCCTCCCACACGTGCTCTCTCTCTCTCTCTCCCTCAAAATAAATAAACATTGAAAAGAAAAGATTGCCCTTGTACTTTATTCAGACACGTACGAACTGATGATGACTGTGATGTCTATCAGCCAGCCTTTGGTTTTTCCCTTTCCTTTCTTCTTGGGCAGCCAGGAGAGCCTGAGGAACGTCACACGCATCCCGCCTGGGGGCAGGGGGTCGCTTGTGGGGTGTCGGCCTGCCTGACGCCCCCTCGGCACATCGGCCAGCTGGTCTGTCCTCGTGGCGCCAACCAGCATCTTACTCGTTCTGGGCCTAGAAACAGGTCTTGGTATCTGGTGACAAGTCCTCCCCCGACTCTTTAAGAGTGTTCTGATTGCCCTTGGCCCTGGCCCTGCTGCATTTCCATCTTTAATCTTCTGTCACACGGCACCGAGGAGCCTGCTGGAGGTTTCCTCAGAACCGGGGTAAAAATATCTTGTCGATATCAGAGATCCCACCCTGTGAGCAAAGCTCTCGGTTTACTCAGTCCTTCAGTCTTTCAACGGAACTTCGTAATTTTCTCCGTAAAGGTCTTGCAAATCTGTTTTTCAAGACTCGTAGCTAGGTGCTAGGTTTTTTTTCCTCCAACGTTTTATTTTTTTGAACTTAAAACATACAGGGGTGCCTGGGGGGCTCAGTCAGTTAAGCCTCCGACGTCGGCCCAGGTCATGGTCTCGTGGTTGGTGGATTTAAGCCCCACATCAGGGGCGCCCGGGAGGCTCAGTGGGTTAAGTGTTCGACTTCAGCTCAGGTCACGATCGCACAGTTTGTGAGTTTGAGCCCCGCGTCGGGCTCTGTGCTGATGGCTCAGAGCCTGGAGCCTGCCCCGGATTCTGTGTCTTCTCCTGTCTCTGTCCCTCCCCGCTCATGCTCTGTCTCTCTGTCTCTCAATGATAAATAAACATTTTAAAAAATTAAAAAAAAAACTTGAAACATGCAAAAAAATTTTTAAAGAATCACACAGCAAACACTCCCGTACCTACCACATAGATGCCACTGTGAACACGGTGCCGTGATTCTACCGCTCACAGAGTGAAAAAGGTCTTTAGCTGCCTCCGTTTTGACCTCACACTTTCTGGTTGGGTTCTTCTTTCCAGCTGGTCTCCTGGCTCAGGCAGAAGACCCTGAGGAGAAAACTTCCCCTGACGGGATCTGAAACTACGCCCTCAATGAGGGGTGCCTCCAGCCAGCAAGACCCTGCTTGTCATTGACTCCAGGGACTGGGGCCGACTTGGCCTTCCCTGCCCACCTGCACGGACCCAGCCACCTTTGCCCTACCCTTTGCTCTCATAGGCCTGGAACTGTTTCTGGCACTCTGGAGACAGCCTTCGAGACGCGCCAGTCCACTCTTCCCGGTGCTGGCCTTGCCGAGAAGGAACTTTCTCGTTCCACTTGCCACTCATTTCTCTGCCTTTGGATTTTGTCAGTGGCCAGTGGCCCAACCTGGTCGGTTTGGGGCCCCCAGACCCAGAGCTCTTGCACCCCTGCGCCCCGGCTATCATGTGTCATCCGTGCACCTATCCGTGCCTCCATCCATCCATCAGTTCACTTAAATTTGTATTCTACATTTAAAAACAACTTGCAGAGGGGAGCCTGGGTGGCTCAGTCCGTTAAGCATCTGACTTCGGCTCAGGTCACGATCTCACGGCTCGTGGGTTTGAGCCTTGGTGTCGGGCTCTCCGCTGTTAGCACAGAGCCCACTTCAGATCCTCTGTCTCCCTCTCTCTACCCTTCCCCCTTTCACACACACACTCTCTCTCTCTCTCTCAAAAAAATAAACATTAAAAATTAATTAATTAGTTAATTAATTTAAAAAATAATAACTTGCAAAGGCACCTGGGTGGCTCAGTGGGTTAAGCATCCGACTCTGGATTTGGGCTCAGGTCATGATCTCACAGTTTGTGAGATCCAGCCCTCTGTCGGGCTCTGCAGTGACAGCTCCGAGCCTGCTTGGGATTCTCTCTCTCCCTGTCTCTGCCCCTCCCCTGTTCTCTCTCTCTCTCTCTCTCTCTCTCTCTCTCTCTGAAAACTAAATACACATTTGGGGTGCCTGGGTGGCTCAGTCGATTGAGCGTCCGACTTTTGCTCAGCTCATGATCTCGTGGTCCATGAATTCAAGCCCCATGTCAGGATCTGTGCTGACAGCTCGGGGCCTGGAGCCTGCTTCGGATTCTGTGTCTCCCTCTCTCTCTGCCTCTCCCCCTCCCACACTCTGTCTCTCTCTCCTTCAAAAGGAAACAAACAATAAAAAAATTACAAAAAAGAAAAGCAAAAAAATAATAATAAACACTTAAACAATTAAAAATTGCAGATTTTAGTATCTGTCGCTTCAAACACTCAAGCGTGCCTACTATGAATTAGAGCTCGGTCTTTACCTAGAGTTCTTTTTGAAATTAAAACTTACGTATGGTAGAGATGTGAAGTGTACCATGTAGTGAGTTTGACAAAGGCCTACTCCTGTGTCCCACCAGCCCAACTGAAATAGACCACCAGTATCACTCCGGAAACCTCCTTTTCCAGTCAATTCCTGCTCCCAGTCCCCAGAGGCAACCGCTGGTGTGACTTTTTTTCACCATAGGTTAGTTTTGCCTTTATATAAATGGTATCACAGAATCCTAATTGCATTTATCTATTGACATTTTAGCCATAATTCTTTGCTTTTTTTTTTTTTTAAGGGCTGTTCCAGGGATCGCAGGATCCGTTCTGAGCTTTTCGCGACTCGCTTCGAGTTAGTATTGTACTGTTTCACTTTGCAATTGTGTGTGCCCATTTACTGCCTCCGTGTCCTAGAGGACACGTGTCCTGTTGTTGTCGCGTGTGTTACACTACACGCTACAGAACCCAAACTATGGTGTCATAACTCTTGCTTAAAAGACTCATATGTACTCTTAAGAAATTAAGACTATAGATGGTCCTTTTCTACGTATCGAGGTACCTGCCATTTCTGGTGCTCCCCCCCCCCCCCCCCCCACATATTCAAGTTTCAATCTCGTGCCATGTTCCTTCAGCCTGAAAATTTTCCTTCGGCATTATTTTTTAAGGAGGCTCCACGCCCGACATGGGGCTCGAACCTCTGACCCCGAGATCGAGAGTCACACGCTCCACCGATTGAGCCAGCCAGGCGCCCTGCTTCAGCAGTTCCCGTAGTGCAGGTTTGCTGGCAATACGTTCTCATTGTTATGCCTTATCTGAATACACCTTTTTTTTTTTTTTTTTAAGTTTCTTTCTTTATTTTGAGAGAGAGAGAATCCCAGGCAGGATCTGTGCTGTCGCGCAGAGCCCGCCGTGTGGCTCCCGTCCCATGAACCATGAGATCACGACCTGAGCTGAGATCAAGAGTCAGATGCTCAACTGACTGAGCTCTCCCAGGAGCCCCTGGATGCATCTTTTGATACCACACAGAGTATTCTGGGTTGGCAGGTTTTTTTTCTTTCGGCCCTTTACAGGTGCCAGTTCACCGTCTTCTGACCTCCATGCTTCTGATAAGCGAATGCTGTTTGTTTGTTTGTTTGCTGTTTTCTCGTACGTGTTTTTTTCTTCGCCTTTTTTTAAGACTTAAAAAAAAAAACCCCACCTCTGGAATCATCCATTTGATTGTGTCCAGGTGTGTGTGTGTGGTTTCACTCTGCTGGTGGCTAGCTGAGCTCCCAGGCTCCCCGAATGTCTGTGTTCCATCAGACTCGGGAAGATTTCAGCCATCATTTTTCCAAATATATTTTCCGCCCCAGTCTCCCTCTCCTGTCCCGTGATTCCAGTCACGCATAAGCTGGATCTTTTGATATTATCCCACGGGTCCCTGAGATGGTTTCCATCTCAATCCCCGCTCTGTTCTTCACAAGAGAGGACCTGAGCTGTGCCTGCAGGTGTCCTGCCATCTCCGATCCGTTGTTAAGTCCATCTGCCGAGTTCCTGAACTTTCAGATTCTGTACTAGCATCTACACTGGGCTCTTTGGTGGTTTCTATTTCTTTCTCTGAGGTTCATGTTTTTCTTTTCTTATGAACATAACTTGTTTTCTTTATATCCTAGAGCATCACTCTAACGGCTCCTGTAAAATCTCTGCCCACCACCTCCAGCCTCGGGGACACCTCGGTGCCCGGTGTCGCCCACTGCCTTTCCCCGTGTCCTGTCGGTGTCCCGTTTGCTCATGCGTCTGCTCTTTCTGCATCGCCTCCTACACGGTGACGGTTCGCCGTGGACAGGATTCTGTTACGGTCTTCGGGAAAAGGTTAATTCTTTTGCTTTACTACAGCTTGGCTGGACTCCGGCTCAAGCTCCATCCCGTCTGTGGTGGGCGGCGTGACCAAGTTCCCCGTGGCTCTTTCAGGGTCATCTTGGTGGCTTGGGAGTCCACCCCACCCCCCACCCCACGAGTAGTTGGTAGGTCAGCCCGAGGAATTTAGAACTTGCTGTTTCTGGATCTCTCTCTCCTGGTATTCCCCCCTGTGGCTGTGGCTCACCTCCTTCTTCAAACCAGTGAGATGGGGATTTTTTACTGGCTTTTAGCTGCATGTCGCTGATGGGCACCTGACCTCAGACTAACCGCTGCAGGCAACGGGAGTCTCTCCTAGTGTTCGTCTCTCCTTCCAAGTGAAGACTCCCCTCCAAACCTTTTCCTTCGGTCACTCTCCAGAGCTTGTTTGTTTTAAAAATTTCTTTCTAAAGTTTATTTTTGGGACAGAGAGAGACAGAGCGTGAACGGGGGAGGGTCAGTAAACACGTGAGCCAGACACCAGACACAAGAGCACACGGACTGTCGGATTCCACGTATCATGTTCCATGTTATCCGCGTAACATCCAAGCACGGGCAGTACCCCTCTATGGTGACTAATGTCGGAAAGTGTTTGCCACTGATGGAGGGGGTGGCAGTTGTCTGGAAAAGGGACTTGATTGAGATGACAGAAATGTCTTTGATGCTATTATAGGTGACTAAGGGTGTATTGTGTGAGAAGTAAGGGAGAGGATTCATTTTGAGCAATACCAAATAAAAGCTGTGCTGTCTAGTTAACAGTAGGTTTACAACCTATTGGAAATATATATGACCCCTCCCCCACCCCGCCCCATGGAGTCCCAAACCGTTAGACACTTCGCTTCCTGGTTCTTCTTCCCTTCTCCTATTGGAGGGCTTATTTTTGTGGGCTTTGCAATGAGCATGCGCTGAAGAACAAAGGAAGGACTGAAAGTCTGCGTCACCTCAGGGAATGTACGCTTGTTCCGGTCAGACTACTTCTTGCCTTACATGGGCATAGGCGACTTCCGGGGAAGGCCGGAACCTCTGTAGTGCTCAGCCAATGAGGGATCAGGGGAGGGACTTACCTCTGTAGTGCTCAGCCAATGAAGAACCAGGGGAGGGACTTGCAGGCTAGGGGATAAATTGTCTGCTGTAACCACCCTGAGTGTGTCTGTCCATCAGACACCTGCTCTTGCAAGAACGTGGATTAAAGCCTGTCTTCCTTGTACTCTGAGTCTCCACGTCCCTCCTTTGATTGAGTTGGTGGGCTTTTTTCTAACATATTGCACTTGCCAAACATATTTGGCATGTTATTGTATGTAGATTACGTGCCGATGAAAAGGACCAAGACTCTCCCTGTTTGTCAGTTACAGAATTCTAAATAGTGGGGTTTTATTAGTGTTCTAGGATCGTCAAAACAAAGCAGCAGAAACCAAGTGGCTGAAAACAACAGAATTTTGTTCTCGCCCAGCCCTGGAGCCCAGAAGTCTTAGATCGAGGCTGTTGACAGGGCTATGCTCCTTCCTAGATTCTGGGTTGAAAAGCCCTCCCGGCCCCTTCTAGCATCGAGAGGTGGCCGTCAACCCTTGGCCTTCAGTGGCTCGCAGCTTCTCAGCCCCGATCTCTGCCTCTGCCTTGCGCAGACTTCCCCGGAGTATCCATCTTCAGGCGGCTTCCATCCCTTTGTGTGTCTCTCCTCTGCTTGTGATGCCATCAGTCATACTGGATTAAGGGTCCACTGTACTCTGCTGAGTACATGAGATGACCTCATCTTAATTTGTGTCTTTCTTGCACCTGCAAGAACCCTATTCCAGATCAAGTCACATTCACAGGTGCCAGACTTCAACTTACATTTAGGAGGGACACAATTCCACCCGTAACATGGATTAAATCAGCCTTTCTGTTCAAATGTTCCATATGTCTCCTACCTTTTTTTGTTTTCATTAATAGGTGTTTTTTTTTTTTTAGAGCAGTTTGAGGCACGCAGAAAAACTGAGCAAACAGTACAGAGTTTCTGTGTACCCCCTTCCCCCCTACATAATTTCCCCTGTTGCTAACATCTTGCCTTAGTGTGGTACAGTTGTTGTATTTGATATATAAGTCAACATCGGTGCATTTGCATTAACCTAAGTCCATAGCTTACATTAAGGGGCCTCTTTGTATTGTACATTCCATGGGTTTGGAAAAATATGTAATGATAGGCACCTGCATTACAGCACCAGACCAAGAAGTCTCACTGCCCTAAAAAAAACCCTGTGCTCTGCCTGTTCACCCCTCCTCCTCCTCGCCTGGCCTGAGGCACCCACTGATCTTTTCCATATGCCTACAGTTGTGCCTTTTCCAGAATGCCGTGGAGTTGGAATCATACAGAAGGGAGCCTTTCAAGATGGGCTTCTTTCACTTAGTAACAAGCATTTAAAGTTCCTCCATTGTCCTTATAGCCTCATAGCTTTTTTTTTTTTTTTTTTTTTAAGTGCCAAATCATACTCCATTATCTGGAGGGACCTCACTTTATTTATCCATTTACCTCCTGAAGGACATCTTGGCCGTGTCCAAATTTAAGCAATTGTTTATAAAGCTGCTCTAGACATCTGTGTGCAGGTTTTTATGTGGACGTGAGTTCTCACCTCACTTGGGTAAATACCGAGGAATGTGGCTGCTGGATTGCACGGCGAGAGGATGTCTGATTTTGTAAGAAAAAGCCAAACTAGCTTCCAGAGTGGCTGCACCGGCTCCATTCCCTCCAGCAATGATGGTTTTGGTGATTTCATCCGTCAGGTGTTGAAGGTGCCCAAAACCCCTGCAGTGTTAGGCCAGGCGACGCACAGACGCTCCCAAGTACCCCATCTTATCTGTGAATTGTGCTTTTTAAAATACGAAATATTGCCCTGAACTGCTTATTGTTTTCTGCTTTGAATTCAGCTTGGTCCTAGATCCGTGTTGTTCATACCTGCGTTCTCAGATGGGCCTTCTCTTGTCGTAACCTGGCTCCCCGCTAAAGCTTTGAAAGCTGTCACGTGATCTGTGCATCTTTATCTTCTGCCAGGGAATTTCACCCCTTCGCACTTGTGATCGTCTGTGCATCTCATGCTTATTCTTGGCGTCCCACATCTGTTCTCTGTTTGGCATTAACCGTTGAGGTTTGTAGTGCTACTTCACACACCAGGCATCTTTGTTCTCCTGTGGGATGGCCTGTCTGCCACCCAGGCATCCCCCTCGCCTGGGCCCACTGTGACTGTTTCCTCTGCAGCCTCAGTCACCAGCCCACGGCTCTTCTGTTCCCTGCATTTGCCCATGGTGTGTTCCTTGTGCAAGAGACTTTGGGGTCTTTGTTTCCAGGTCTGGGATCACCTTTCAGTGTCGTTTGGGTATTTTAGCATCTCATCTCTGAGCCCTCGTTGTTGTGAACTCTTTTGTTATTATTTATGTATGTATGCATTTATTTATTTAAATGTTTATTTATTTTTGAGAGAGAGAGAGAGAGACAGAGACAGAGCGTGAGTGCAGGAGGAGCAGAGAGAGAGGGAGACATAGAATCCGAAGCGGGCTCCAGGCTCTGAGCTGTCAGCACGGAGCCCGATGTGGAGCTTGAGCCCACGAACTGCGAGATCATGACCTGAGCCGACGTCGGACGCTTAACTGACTGAGCCACCCAGACACCCGTCTAGTGAACTGAACTCATCTTAAGTCCACGTCTGACACTCTGGTGTGGAATGCCCTTTAATTCCCTTTGACGTGTCCAGGCTGAGCTCTTCAACTGCCTCCGCGAGCCGGGGGCCGTGTGAGCGAGGCTGCTGTCGCTGTGTCTCCCCATCTTGCCTTTGCTCGGGCCACGGCTTGGGCCACGGTGTCCAGAGCTTCGGCTTGCCCCAACGCCCTCCAGATGACCTTACACTTGTCCCACCGTGGAGGAGTCCTCTTGATGTCCCAGTTTCCCCAGGGAGCCACAGCTTGAGGGCTGCTGGTCTTGTATTGGCCCGCCCTGACTTGTAGCTGAAGGGCATGAAGACAAGGCCGTTGCAGAGGTTTAGTTATGTGCCACTCCTTCAAGGTCATCTGCTGGCCAAAGATTAACCCCAAGTGGGGTTACAGTGACAACCAGAGAGCGGTGCTGCCTCCTGCCAGGCCCAGGGCAGCGCCGTCTTTCTCACGTTGTGTCTGAGCTGTCCCTGTTAGTGCACAACATCCCCTACCTGGAGAAGGGTGTGGTCAGAAGGTGGCCACATGGTTACTCATCCAAACCAGGACGCTTGTAAGAAGGGACTCTAGTAATAATTGTGCAGGCCCATGAATCAGGACCACCCCAGGATGCTGGGCCGAGGCTGATGGTGGGAGGCCAAGATGTGTGTGCTTTCAAGGTCGAAGACACGGAGGGGACGGCTAATCGGAGGAGGAGGGACCTGGACTTATGGAAAGCGTCAGGTGGGGTGCGGGAAGAGGTCTGGGGTGGAGAGCACAGATGGGGGAGTCTGTCTCCCTCACCCTAGGGGCCAGGGGAACGTGGAGAGCGGTTCCAAGATGCTGTCTTGTCTAGAGCACCCACGGGGCTATTTGCTCGTCACGCGCTTTTAGATCTCATCCGGGAACATTGTGGAACACATGGCAAAGAAGACAGCGTAAACCGCTTCCTTCATCTTTGCTTCTGGAAGCCCAGCTGGTTGAAAGTTTGCAGTCCAGTGAGTGGCTCTTCGCTCATTCAAAGGTGCTGAGGTGAAGGCGGTCATGTGCTGCTGGGCTCATTCACTCCTTCTTCCTACAGAAACTCCTGGGGGGGGCGGTCTACTCCCCACAGCACGGCTCTGAATGCAGGCCGCAGAGAGGCACAGATGAGACTTTCGTGCCCGGGGCAAACATCCCTCCCAGCCCATGCTAATGCTCAGAACTGGTCAGACTAGGTTCCTGGAGTTCCGTGAACCAGGTGAGAGGAGACAAACCTCCTGGGGAATTTGTAGCTTTCTGACAGTGGGTTGGGAACTTGGCACGAGAATACGGGCTGGTGCCGCGTGGTGCGCAGCGAGGGATGATGTCTTTTGTCTCCGACCTGGAAACCCCACGTCTTCCGGGGCGCAGCGGAGGCTCCGTTGTTAGCCGTTGTTAGTTTGCAGGTGGGGCCGAGTCTCAGGCGCTTCCTGGTTCTCCTCGCGCCACCAGGGACCAGCTCAGAGAGTTGGGACGCAGAGTTGGGGGTTGAGGAGAGCAGGAAAGGTGTAAGTGGCTTTTTTTTTAGGGACAAGGGTAGGTTTGGGGCTCCAGCTAGTTCTGGGTCGTGATGGGGCAGTTAAGAGGGCAGCCTCTGGATCAGATGTCTCAGCTTCAAATCCTGCCTCAGCCTCAGACTTTGTGCAACTCACTTCCTTTCTCTGTGCCTCGGTTACCTTTTAAGGGTAAGGTTCAAGTGAAGATCAGTGAGTGGATCCAGGGAAAGCACTGGCCACGACGCCTGGCAGAGTGCAAGAGAAGGCTGTGTGCAGTTGAATGAGCACGCCAGGGTCCCTGGGGCGTGGGAGCACTAATGGCAGGATGGCATGGGAGGTAGGGCAGATCACCAGGATGAAGAGGACGGGCGCTGGGATACCCTCCACCTGAGGCCTTGTTACCCAGAAGCTCCCCCGCAGGGTGAAGGGGCTGCTGACAGGATCCGACCTTTTCTGGGGTGTGTTTGTGGGGTGGTGGGGAGTGGTTGCAAATTTTCTACTGGTCAGGTTAAGAGTCCCAGTGGACCACGTGGTGGGACAGAGAGCGACCCTGAAATTGGCTGGTGGGTTGGTTTCTTGCTCCAGGAGAAGTGGTCTTCAGCTTGGGGACAGGGCCAGGGCGATGGGGCGCAGGACTGGGGACCCAGGCTGGGGCTAGCCGTTGGGGTCCTGCCCGGGGGAGGGGGAGGGAGGAGGGGGCGGGGCCGGGGGGGGGTTGAGGAGCACGGTGGGGCGGAGCGGGATGGGGCCGGAGTGGAGGGGGTCGAGCCCAGGGGCGGGGCCGGGGCCAGGTGCGATCCTCGCAGGTGCCTGGCGGGGGGTCGTCGGGGACCCAGAGATTTCCTCCCCCCGGCTCCCGCGCCTCGCTGTCACTCGCGTGGCCGGGCGTGGGGGGAGTCCGGGCCGCGGGAGCCGCTCCACCCCCAACCCCCCCCCCCCCCCCCCCGGGGCAGCCGCAGGCGGAAGGTCGCGGAGGGGCGGGCGCCCTGGCGAAGCAGAGGGAAAGCGAGCAGGCGGCCGCGGGACACGGAGCCATGGCAGGGTTGCTGCGGACGCAGGCCGGTGAGTGGCGGGCCCCGGGGGCCCCGGGGGGGACCGCGCCCCGATGGCCGGGCAGGTGGGCGCCCCGGGCCGCGGACCGCGACGGGAGGTCAGGAGCCTCCTGGGGCCCTGGTGCTGGGAGCCGGCGGGCCGGGCTGGCGCCCCCGAGGTCCGCGGTGCCGGTCCTGCGGGGGTCGGGGGCCCTGCGGACGCCTGGGCCGCGCGGGGCCCCTCGGGGCCGGACCGGCGGCAGTGCAGTGCGCCCGGGGCTGGGGTGCGGGCAGCGGAGGGCGGACCGGGAGCCGAAGGCGAGAGCCCGCGGGCGGTGCGGGCCCCGGCTGGAGAACCGCCGCCGCGTTGCTGGGGGCGAGCGGAGGTTCCGGAAAGCTCCGTGGGGGTGCGGTGCTCAGTCTCACTGCCCTCAGACACACTCACCGTTTGTTCGTGCTTCCTGTAAGCCCGGGAAAGCCTGGGTGGTGAGGGCTGTTCTCGTTTTACCGGCTGGAAGGCTGGTTCAGGGAGATCTAGGTCGCTGTCCTGGGTCACAAGGCAGGAAGGGGCACAATGGAGTCTGGAATCCAGGTCTCCTCGCCTGCGGCTCATGCTTCCCTGCGCTCCTCCCTGAGCCTCCGTGTGCTCCTGTTGTCCGCTCCCTTTCTCCTCGAGAAATATTTTCCTTTTTCTTTCTTTATTTTTTTAAGTTTATTTCCAGAGAGAGAGAGAGAGAGAGAGAGAGAGAGAGAGTGTGCGAGGGGCAGAGAGAGAGAGAGAGAGAGAGGAAGAAATAGAATCCCAAGCAAGCTGCTGGCTCCACAGTGTCAGTGCAGAGTCTGATGCGGGGCTCGAACCCACAAACCGTGGGATCATCTCCTGAGCGGAAGTCAGCTGCTTAACTGACTGAGCCACCCAGGCGCCCCCTTCTGTAAAAATATTTTAACAGCATCTATGCAATAAACCCCACGTAAGGTGTGCAGCTTAGTCGTAACCCATGCGGACACCTGCAGGACAGTTGCTCTGGTCTCCCTGCTCGCCTGCCCCCCAGGCCCCAGGTCCTGTGCTGTGTTAGTTGGCCTCAGGCCACAGGGACCGAGGTTCTACCTGCTCTGGGACTCTTGAGGCCCAGGGACTCTGCCCTTGGTCTCCATACCCCTGAGGCTGCAGGGACGTCGGGCCCACAACTGACCCCATGCAAACCTGAAGACCAAGTTCAGATCTTTCGAGAAAACTGGCAAATAATCCCCATTCTTAGATTCCCTGTTCATTCGTTCAACCAATATTTTAAAATATTGTCTTAAGTTTATTTATTTATTTTTGAGAGAGAAAGAGGGAGGGAGAGATTGCAGCAAGATTCTCGCACAGAGTCGTGACCCCGAGGCTTTTCTTTCTGGAAGCAATGTTATTCGAGCAGGCACCGCTCAGTTGGGTTCTTACACGGAAGAACTGAGCCTACCGCCGTGGGAGGTAGTTTTTTATGTATATTTTCATTTCTTTGTCTCCCATATATGGTAACACGCAAACTTGCAGTCTGATTAAGTGGTCTCATGTTAAAAGGTCGTGAGGGATGTTGTCACTTAAGTGGAGCCAGTTGCCTTGAGGTTTTTTTTCTTTCCTTAGGGAGGGGACCCGACCACAAGAGAGACTCCCAAACAGGTTCTGTGCTGACAGCACAGCCCAACGTGGGGCTCGAACTCATGGCCTGAGCCGAAGCCGGACGAATAACTGACTGAGCCACCCAGGCCCCCCTGATGGCTCTTGTTTTTAACGGTTTTATCGAAGTATCATTTATATACCGTAGCATTCGCTTAGTCACTTTACAGAGTTTGTAATAGATTTTGGAACTTTCCTCAGAATTCCCTGGTGTCCATTTGCAATCCCTCCCTGTTCCAGTGTGGCCCCACCCACCTCAGGCAACCACTTTGTTTCTATAGCCTTACCTTTTATGGGATTTTCATATAAATAGAGCCTAACAGGGGCACCTGGGTGGCTCAGTCGGGTTGGGCTGGGCGGCTGACTTTGGCTCGGGTCACCATCTCACAGCTCATGAGTTCGAGCCCCGCGTCGGGCTCTGTGCTCACAGCTCAGAGCCTGGAGCCTGCTTCCGATTCTGTGTCTCCCTCTCTTTTCTGCCCTTCCCCCACTCACACTCTGTCTCTCTCTCCTTCAAAAATAAATAAACGTTAAAAAAAATTTAAACAGAGCCTAGGGGCGCCTGGGTGGCGCAGTCGGTTAAGCGTCCGACTTCAGCCAGGTCACGATCTCGCGGTCCGCGAGTTCGAGCCCTGCGTCGGGCTCTGGGCTGATGGCTCAGAGCCTGGAGCCTGTTTCTGATTCTGTGTCTCCCTCTCTCTCTGCCCCTCCCCCGTTCATGCTCTGTCTCTCTCTGTCCCAAAAATAAAATAAAAACGTTGAAAAAAAAATTAAAAAAAAAAAAATTTAAACAGAGCCTAATAACATCCTAATAACCTGTGATCTCTTGCATCGGACTCCTTTCTCTTGGAATGAATGTTTTAAGACTCGTCCACCTCGGAGCGTGTATCATTTATTTATTTTTTTGCTGAGTCATTCCAGTGTATGGATGTACCACTCATCTGTGGATGGACATTCCGCGAGAGTACAAAAAGTGGTACAGACCACCTTGTAGTTTTGTGGACAACGCTGTAGTGCGCACCGCGTTCACGTCTTTGTGTGGACCTGTGTTTGTGTTTCCCCCCGGGTGGTTACCTTGCGGAGGGATCGCCAGGTCGTATGGTGAATGTATGTTTAACATTTTAAGAATACTACCAAACTCTCTTCCAAAGTGGTTCCGCCATTCCACGTCCCCATCAGCGGGGTACGAGGGTTTCCGTCTCTCCATATCCTCGCTTTTTCTTGCCACACGTGTCGGTGGAAAGGGGTGTCTCCCAGTGGTATTGATTTGCGTCACCTAATGACTAATGACGTTGATGGAGCACCTTTCCATGCACTTATCAGCCGTTCAAATGTCTTTGGTGAAAAGTCGGTAAAAAATATTTGCCTTTTAAGAAATTGGAGTGTTCGTTTTCTTCGTTGTGTATGAAGAGTTCCTTAATTTGGGATGCCTGGTCCTTACGTATGGTTTGCAAATATGTTTTCCTCGTTCATGGCTTGTCTCTTCACTTTCTTAAGGGTGTTTTTGAATGCCAAAGTTTTAATTTTAGGGAAGCCACCTCACGTTTTTTCTTTTATCATGTGTGCTTTTGGTGTCCTACGTGAGAAATCTCTGCTTGACCCGTGCTGCAAAGATGTAGTCCTGGGTTTGCTTCTAACGTTTGCCAGTTCGTGCCTTTCAAGGATGTGTGCATCTTATCCAGGCCATCTCAGTTGTTGGCAAACAGTTGTCAGTAGCGTTCCCTTCGGATCTTAATCTCTGTAGTACTCTGGCCTTGGTGCCTCCTCTCCTGTTCCTGATTTTATCGTCATTTGTGTCTCCTCCCCACCCCCAATGAAATGCTTGGTTTCATTGTTTTTTCCCCTTTCTGTTTTCTATTTAATTGATTTCCGCCCTAATCTCTATTATTTCCTCCCTTTGCTCACTTTGGGTGTAATTTGTTCTTCTTTTTCTTCTTGTAGTTTCTTTTCTTTTTAGACATTTTTTTTGGGGGGGGGGTGCAGATGAGCAAGGGCTGGGCGGGGGAGAGAATCTCACAAGGGGCAGAGAGAGAGAGAAAAGGTGGGCTCACCCAAAGTGGGGCTTGAGCTCACAAACTGTGAGATCGTGGCCCGAGCCAAAGTTGGACGCTCAACCGACTGAGCCACCCAGGTGCCCTCTCTTAAAGTGAGAACTTCAGTACCGACCTGAGGTTTTTTCTTTTCTTACCTAGGCATTTACAGCTATACATTTCCCTCGAAACACAGCTTTGGCTACATCCCGTAAAGTTTGGCATGTTTTGCTTTCCTTCTCATTCAGCTCAGAAAATACTTCAATTTTTCTCTTTGACCCATGGGTTACTCAGATGCGTGCTGTTGTCTTTTCACGTATTTGGGGGGTTCCCAATGTGCCTTGGTCGTTGCCCTTGGAATCTCACTCCCCTGTGGTCAGAGTGCATGCTCTGTACGACAGCGGTCCTCTTAAATTTGCAGTGACTTGTTTTAGACCCCAGCACATGGTGTCTCTTGCAGGAGGTTTCGTGCACCCAGAGGAGAGCACGTGTTTTGCTATTGCCCGGCTGAGCGTTGTGCGGTGTGATCAGTCAGATCTCATTGGTGTGCGGTGTTCAGCTGTATCTGCCGATGTTCCAATTATCCCATCCATTACTGACAGCAAAGTAGGACTTCGAAATCTCCAACTTAATTGTTGAGTTGACCATTTCTTCTTCAGTTGTGTCCGCTTTTTGCCTCGCATATTTTGGGGCTAGGTTGCAGGTGTACATGAATCTTCAGCATGGTCCTCTGTGCTCATTTCAGCGCGGCCATGTCAGCCTCCCTCCAAGGAGAGGGGGTGCTCGGTGGAAAGAGACCACAGGGAGGCCTGTGTAACTGGGGATTGGAGGGGACCCTTGGGCAGAGTGCCGGGAGGAAAGAACCGACCTCCTACCCCCCTGTCTGTGAGTGAGAAAGGAGAACCTAGTCTTGGAGCGGCTCCTTCAGACGCTGCCTGTCACAACGCTCAAACCACCTGCTGGCGGGAGGCGGCCGCCATGGGAGCTGATCTGAATCACACGGGGTGGGGGGGAGAAGTGGGCAGGTTGGGAGGAGCAGAGTGGGGTGATCGGGGTCCCACTGCTGTTTTCCAGGGAAACCAAAATGCTGCTCACTTCGTACTGTGATCTTCCTCCTGATAATACTCGTCTGGGTCCTCTTGGGGTAAGGAACGTGTGCACCGTCCAGGCCTTCCAGGCAGCAACAACAGCGGTCGGCTGCTTGTAGGGTGCCGGGCTGCTCCCCACCCCAGGACCAGCGTGGTCACCGCAGGGCTGATGAGCTGTCCCTCCACACACACCCTCCCGTTGGACCCCACCTTGTGTGGGAGCTGTCTTCCCCCAGCTCCTGAGCGAGGAGCCATGTGGCCGGGCAGTGGCTGGGCAGTGGGGAAGGCGCAGGGGAGCTGAGTGTTAGCTTCCAGATGGAGATGGTCTCCGGACTATGGAGTAAAGGCCCGCGGCTACTTTCCCGGGGGCTGTGCTGTCCGTGCACGGGGACCCTCTCTGGCTGCCGCGGGAGCTCACGCAGAAGCACTGTCTTCAGTGACTGCCCTCCTGCCGCCCCCTTGGGTGTCACCCGTGCTTTGGGTGACAACTGCTCCCAGCCCCGCCCAAGCCCTGCAGCTGTGCCAGGGGGCTCTGGGCTCCCCACGCGGGCTCCGGCTCCTGCTTTGCATGGGGATGGATGAACAGCCAACCCAGGTGCACCCTCCTCAACAGGGGCCTCTGGTGGCTCTTTCCACAGGGCCGGTTTCCTGAACCTGAGGAACTCGAAGCTGGGGAGGCAGGTAGGGGCCAGGTGAGTGGAGCGGAGGCAGGGTCGCATTGCCCAACAGCCTTGGGGACTGGCTGTGTGCCGGGAGGGCAGAGACGGCTGCTGCCCCCACCCCTCAGGCTGATGCACCCGTGATCTGGGCCTCACCCTCTGCCCCCTCCGCTCTGCCCAGAGCAGCCAGGTCATTTCCGGGGCCTTGGTGGGTCACCTGGGCAGGACTAACACCCACCCCACCCCGGGTCTGGCTTCAACCTGTTGGACACTTGGGTGTCCCCACAGTGACCCCCTGCTCCTGCTCTCAAGTCCCTGATTCAGTGAAAGGCCTCACCTCCCCCCACCCAGCCCAAGGTGGAAGCCTGGGCATCATCCTTGCCCCTCCCCTACCCCCACCCGCGCCCCACTCAGAGCAGAACTGCCGGTCAGTATCTCTCAGTTCACGCTCTTCTCTCTGCTCCCCCCCCGTCCTGCTCTGGGTGAGGCTCCCCCATCTTTCTGGCAGCCTCCGTGCCGTCTCCCCATCCTCCTGCGCACGGACCCACTCTCCTCCGTTAGTCAGAGTGATCTTTCCGGAACATATGCATGAGCCCCTCTGTGGTTGGCTCCCTGCCTGCCCGTCCTCTCCAGCCTTACCTCTCCCATCGTGAACCCCACCTCTGCGGTCCACCCGGGGGTCTGTGGTTGCCTGGCACGTGTCATGACTCTGAGGCTTTGCACGTGCTGTGTCGTCTGCCCGGACCGCTCTTCTGTCTGTCCCCTGCTGTGCGTCTGGCTTTTCCCCCTTGTAGCAGCCATCTGCTACTGGGTCACAAAATACCCAATTCGTGGTGTGAGACCATCACAACCACTGAGCCCACATCTCGCCAGATCCTGGGGTTGACTGGGCTCAGCTGGGCAGTGTGGGCCCAGGTGTGTCAGGTGAGTGTAGACCGACGGTGGCTGGGACAGGGGCGGCTTGAAGGCCCCTCATATTTGCAGGGTTGATGCTGGCTCCCGCCTGAGATGGCACCCAGGGCTCGGCCTGGGCTCCTTCCCGGGTCATTCGGAGGTTCCCCGATCTGTGTCTCCCAGTCAGACTGTTCCCCCTGAGCACGTGGCTTCAGAAGACCCACAGCCCCAGCACAGCTGTTCTGCATTTGTCGGGTCCTTGAGACCAAGACCGCTGTGTGCAGGGCCTGGGGAAGGACCCCCTGATGGGAGGGGACTCGGGATGCCCACATGGTCTGAAACCACCAGCTGCTCAGTCTCCTTCACTCAGAAGCATGAGGTGAAGGTGGGGGTCTGTGGCTGAGCAGAGGCCAAACCTGCCCCCGTGGGGTCTGACGTCACGTCTGGGGACATGCGGGGACATGGGCCGGCGCCAGGCCCACTGCCCACAGTGACAGCTGTTCTGGCCACTTTCAGACGGACGCCCTCTTCATACCCTAGGCCACCACTGTCCCCCTCTCCTGGGCCCCCAGCCACCATCTATGAACCTGAGCCCTGAACTCTCCCGGTAAAGCCCCCACTCTGTGTTCTCATTCCGCAGCGAGGTGGGTGGAGAGCTGGATGGCCCGCAAGCAGTGACACTGTCCAGGTAGGACGTCTTCCCTGGGTGCCTCTGCCCCCTTCACCTGCTCCACAGCCCCAGGGGAGAGGCGAGAGCGCCTGGACAGGCTCTCTCCTGCGCCTCACAACGGGAGCACCACTCCCCTCCCCAAGTCCTGGGTCAGACTTGGCCCTCCCCTTGAAGCCATGGAAAGATCCAGGGGTAGCTGGAGGTTTGGGTTTGGCCAGCTGCCTGGAATTTGGCTCTTAAAGAGGGTCACCAACTGGCCTGCTTTGTCTGGGCTCAGAGGGGTTCCTGGGAAGAGGGTCTTTAGAGGGGATGAGACTGGGAAGGTCTCAGGCAGTCTCGTGAACTGGTGTCCGATGATTTTTTTGTTTTAATTTTTTTTTTAATGTTTATTTTTTTAAAGAGAGAGAGCACAAGCAGGGGAGGGGCAGGGAGAGGGAGACAGAATCTGAACCAGGCTCCGGGCTCCGAGCTGTCAGCACAGAGCCCGAAGCAGGGCTCGAACCCACGAACCGTGAGATCATGACTGGAGCCGAAGTCGGACGCTCAACTGACTGAGCCACTCAGGCGCCCCTCTCGTGCCCAACTTTAAAAAACAAAAAAAACAAAAAAACTTTTAACCATGCAAATATGTATGCCCTGAAATTTACCCTCTTGACCATTTGTAGGCGGCATGAGGTGTATCACCGTGTTGTGCAACCATCACCCCCGTCCATCTCCAGAACTTTCTCATCTTCCCAGACTGAAACTTGGCCCCCATCCCCCTGCCACCAGCCCCTGGTGCCCCATTCAGCTTCCTGTCTCCATGAACTTGATTTCTCTGGTCCCTTCTGTAAGTGGGGTCACAGCGTGTTCGCCCTTTTGTGACTGGCTCATTTCACTCTGCACGGTGTCCGACGTCTGCGGGTTCACCCATGGGGTGGTTTGTTGCAGACTTTCCTGCCTTTTCAAAGCCGACGCCCTGCTTTTAAATGCCACCCAGGAAATGCAAAGTGCAGTCATTATGGACAATGACAGACGGCCCACTGGCTAATTTTTCCTCGGGCTCCACGACACTTTAGTCTGGGGCAGGACCGCTGCGCACACATTTTCCCAGACTGCACGCCGCTGTCGGGGCTGGGCACGGGTGTCCCTCTCTGCAGACAGGAAGCCTGGGCCCCGGGAGCTTAGAGACCTGCTCCGTCACCCAGCCGGGGAGGCAGTGTCACGTCCAGGTAGACTGTCTGTGTGTCTGACTGCCGTTCCCTTGACCCAGCCACTTACTTGGGTGAAATACCTGGGACAGTGGCCACTTCCAGCCCCTCCCGCCACGGTCAGATCTCTCCCTGAGGTTATGAGGGAGGGAATGCACCCCAAGGTCTCCACTCCCAGTTTCGAGACAGTGAAACCGAGCCACAGAGGCTCCGCCGTCCTTCAGGTCCTGGGATTGTGTCCAGGAAGCGTCCGGTGCAGCTCCTCCTGGGGGGACTCAAAAGCTCAGTCACCTGCAGCAGCTTCCCAGCCCCACTGACTGGGATGTCCATGCCATCTTCCTGCAGACTCCCATTGTGCTGTGTTTCTTTTCAGGATGGTTTACCCCCAGCCCAAGGTGCTAACACCCTCGTGAGTAAACTTGCTGAACCCACCCCCCACCCCGCCCCGAAATTCACCATATACACTAAAAGGCGGTTTCACTGAAAACTCGGTGGGAACTTGCTTCGGCAGCTTCTGAGTCTGAATTTGGAGCCCACCAATTATTCTCCGTCCTTTCTCTCTCCACCAAAGAATGCCCAAGGGGCGCCTCCACCTTCCCGGAGGATGGCCCCCGCCCCTCGCCGGCAAATCCCAGCTCCCACGCTGAGGCCCAGCAGGGTCCAGTGTTCGCTAAGGGCTGCGAGTGATTTGCACGAGTCTGAGTTTTGATTTCCATGTCATTTGTTTCTTGCACATGTGAAGGCCTTCTGGAAGGAGGGTCAGCCCTGTGGGTCCCTGATGGGGTGCAGGCTGGGTGGGTGGGGTGGGGTCCCGGGTGGGGGTGGTGATGCACCAGGGCCCTCCGTGTGTTCACTGTCATGCTACTGACACCGGGTGGCTCTCTTGTGCCGCAGTAGGAAAGATGTCCTTGTCCTCACCCCTTGGCTGGCCCCCATCGTCTGGGAAGGGACCTTCAACATTGACATCCTGAATGAGCAGTTCCGGCTCTGGAACACCACCATCAGACTAACGGTGTTTGCGATCAAAAAGTAAGGTTACGGGGCGCCTGGGTGGCCCATTCTGTTCAGCGTCTGACTTCAGCTCAGGTCAGAATCTCGCGGTCCGTGAGTTCGAGCCCGACCACATCGGGCTCTGTGCCGACAGTTCAGAGCCTGGAGCCTGCTTGGGATTCGGTGTCTCCGTCTCTCTCTCTGTCCCTCCTGTGCTCATGCTCTGTCTCTCTCTGTGTCTCAAAAATAAATAAACATTAAAAAAAAAAAGTAAGTAGATGAGATGACAGAGGGTGGGGACCGGGATGCAGGAGAGACCGAGGACATCAGGTCTGGCTGTGTGTTCAGCACACGGTGGGTGGGGACCCGGCCTGTCCTCCTAGGGGTTAATGTGAAAGTCCACGTGTTCAGCAGTCTTCCCAGGCTCAGTGAGTGGACACGACCTGGCTCCCCTTCCAAAGGCTGCACGTCACCCAGGAAGGCAGCTCCAGACCCAGCAGTGATCCCAGGTTGCTCTCCTGCTGAGTCAAGGAAGGGGCAGAGCACCCCAACATCCAGGCGGCAGGGGAGCCCTCCTCCAGCCACAGTAGCAGAAGGGAGGAGGCTGTGTGCTTCCTTGGACGGGTAGGAAGCCAGTGCCTCTGGGGCTGGGCTCCTGTGTGCTCCCTTATAGGGTGACGGTCATGGAGGGGGGACAGCCAGGTGAGGCACAGCACTCGGTGCCAGACCCCAGGCGCCTGTGAGGGAGCTGACCAGTGAGGCCCTGGGACTCCAGGGTCAGGTGACTTCCGCTGAATGAGCTGGGCAGCCGCAGGTAAGTGGCGTGGTCTCTCTGAGCCTCTGGAAAGTGGGGCTGACGACAGCATCCTCTCTCGAGATCGCCATGGGGGAAGTGAAAGCTCGTAGGTGCTGGGCCCGCGTGTGGACAGGTGGGGCTTCCTCCCTCCGCAGAGTTCACCCGAGACCCCAGAGGATGGCCCTGAGGCCTTGGCAACCCCTTTCCCAGGTCTTGGCCCCAAGTGCAGGGAGTAAGAAGGGCACAGGGTCGCCTCAGAATCCTACTCCAGTCCCTGGAGACAAGCGGCTGAAATCACCAACCAGAAGCTTCACTGCCCAGGGTCCTCGGCCAGTGCCAGTAGCTCTGACGCAGCACTGCCTGCTGCGCGTGCGCTGGCTGTCTGCGTGTGTC
The DNA here is from genome assembly GCF_007474595.2 of Lynx canadensis. NCBI lineage: Eukaryota > Metazoa > Chordata > Mammalia > Carnivora > Felidae > Lynx > Lynx canadensis. The sequence goes on from NC_044315.2 coordinate 92,134,417, forward strand.
CCCTCTGGGCTCCGAGTGCAGTCCCCAGGGGGTGGGCAGGTGGTGGGCATGTCCTCAGAGGAAACCAGACTCCCCGAGTCGAGCTGTGAACCCACAATCACATCGGCTGGGTCTGGACTTGCCCCTGGTGACCTGACTGGTGGCTGGGCAGGGGCGTGTGTGTGTGAGTGTGTGTGTGTGTGTGTGTGTGTGTGTGTGTGTGTGTGTGCATGTCCCCTATTGACACGGAGTGCCCACCTTCCCTGTGGGAGGGGTTTCTGGGCCAGGCACCGGGAAGTAGCCTTAGGGCCTGCTCAAAAAACTGTCACCGAGGGGCTCACCGCACTTGCCCGATGACGGGGGAGCTGCTGTGTGCAGGGTGGGGAGCAGCGAGCCCCCTCGAAGAGGGACCAGCCATGGGAGGCGGTTGGAGAAGACTTCCAACCTCTTGGGGTTGGGGAGATACAGACCTGGACCCGGGAGCTTACACGCTCGGGTTCAGTGCTGGGGCCCGAGCAAGCCCCCTCTTCCTCCAGGGGCCCTCTTTGGCCTCCCCTGGCCACAGGCTGGGCCTGAGTCCTGATCTGGGGGAGATGCGGGGGTGACCCCTCCTCGGAATACCCGCCGTTGACTGAGGGCCCAGTAGCCTTCAAGGGAGGGCCCTGCAGGGGCAGACACAGTCCTGGGGGGCCAGGGACCGACCACTGAGCCAAGAGGGGCAGGTGGCCTGCCCTGCAGGTTCTGCGAAGTCTGCGAGGGCACGTTGACCAGAGCTGTGCCCGGAGGGTCTCGACTCCCTCACAGCAAGTGGGAACCTGCAGGGGATTTGCCAGGGGCGGGTCCTGCGGGTGGAGGGGGTCTGCCAGGGGAGCTCGGCACGGGGGTGCGCTGCTGGCTCCAGCATGCTGACTCGTGGCTGCACGGGTTTCCAGCCTCCTCCGCCGCAGGCTCGCTCCCCTTTGTAAGATGGGGCGCTGATGGTCCCCCGTCCCCCGGGGCAGAGGTTAGGGAGGCGCCGCGGGCACACTCGCCCAGGACAGGCCAGGACAGCGGCTGTTCCTTAAGCAGCCCAGGGTCTGCCTCCTCGATAAGGCGCACAGGTCCGCTGCCCCCGGCTTTGGGCTCCTGCCGCCAGCCTCTGGCAGCGACCCTCCTCCCGCCCTGTCCCCTGTCCCTGTAGATACGTGGCCTTCCTGGAGCTGTTCCTGCAGACGGCGGAGAAGCACTTCATGGTGGGACACAGGGTCACCTGCTACGTGTTCACCGACCGGCCGGGGGATGTGCCCCGCGTGCCCCTCGGGGAAGGGAGGCAGGTGGGGGTCCTGGAGGTCCGGAGCTACTCGCGCCGGCAGGACGTGTCCGTGCACCGCGTGGAGATGATCCGCAACTTCTCCCGGCGGCGCTTCCTCCACGAGGTGGACTCTCCGGTGTGCGCGGACGTGGACGTGAGGTTCCGCGACCACGTGGGCGTGGAGATCCTGTCCCCGCTCTTCGGCACCCTGCACCCCGGCTTCTACGGGGCGGCCCGCGAGGCCTTCACCTACGAGCGCCGGCCGCAGTCCCAGGCGCACGTCCCCAGGGACGAGGTCGACTTTTACTACGCGGGAGGCTTTTTCGGGGGGTCGGTGGCCGAGGCTCTGCGGCTCACGTCGGCCTGTCACCAGGCCACGGTGGTCGACCGGGCCCACGGCATCGAGGCGGTGTGGCACGACGAGAGCCACCTGAACAGGTACCTGCTGGACCACAAGCCCACCAAGGTGCTGTCCCCCGAGTACCTGTGGGACGAACAACTGCTGGGCTGGCCCGCTGTCATGAAGAAGCTGAGGTATGTGACCGTGCCCAAGAGTCACCGGGGCATCCGGGACTGATGACGGGCTGGCCTAGTGTCCGTCAGGGGTGCCACCCTGACCCCAGCCGTCAGAGCGGATGGCCTGTCGCCGCTCCCTTTCTCTGTCCGGTCGCGGGACATGGCCGAGGCCCGGCGCCGCCCGCATCGGGCACGGGCACAGTTAGGCTTGACCGGGGGCCTGCCGGGGGGCGCGGCTCCAGCAAGACCCCTTGCTCTTCGGGTTCCTGGTCAGAGTTGAAATGTCGCTTGCAGCCGCGGGCAGGACGTGAAGGTGAGGCCGGATCAGGACCCCCTTGGCTGGCGCCTGGCTTCCCGGCAGCCTGGGGCACAGCCCGCCACCCGCTGGGGCAGGACAGCCCCCCCACCCCCTGGCCTCCCTCAGTCACTGCGGTGTTGTGGGTGTCACGCTTGCCCTGTCACTGCCACTAAAATGTTTCTGGCGGATGACGGGAATTGCGGGTTGTCCCGGAAACCTGCCTTGTGCGCTTCCTCGAGGCCCCGGCCAGGCCTGAGTGCTGCAGTCTCTCCGCCTCGCGTCTCCCTTCTCACATCAAGGACAGGGCGGTCCGCGTTGCCACTGCTATTTCTCCTTGACGTTGGCCAACTGTTACAATTTCTGGGTCACTTGCCGCCGTAAACGGCTCCAATTTTATGTCGGATGCTTTTTATTTTTATTTTTTTATTTTTTTTAAGGTTTATTTATTTTTGAGAGAGAGAGAGACCATGAGCTAGCGGGGAGGGGCAGAGACAGAGGGAGACACAGCATCCGAACCAGGCTCCAGGCTCCGAGCCGTCAGCACAGAGCCCGACGCGGGGCTCGAACCCACGAACCGTGAGCCGAAGTTGGACGCTCAACCGACTGAGCCCCCCAGGCGCCCCTAAACCTTGATAATGTTAACCATGTTCAGGTGTCCAATTCAGTGGCAATAGGTACATTCACTGTTCTGCAACTGTCCCCTCCGTCCATCTTCACGACTTTTTCGTCACCCCAAACTCTGTGTCTGCCCACTAGACCCTAACCCTCCCACACCCATCCCCCTCCCCAGGCCCGGCACCCACTGCTTCTCCCACCCCTCTGAATCTGACTGTTCTCGGTCCGTCATGAGCGGGGTCCTCCAATATCGGTCCTTTAGGGACTGGCTTATTTCCCGTAGCACAGTGGCCTCAAGGTCTGTCCCCGTGAGCCTGGACCTGACCCACTTTTCCCCCAGAGGAGTTGCTCAGCTCTGTCTTGTCTAACCTGAGCCTCCTCAGTCCCCTGTGCTCCCCTCATCTTCCTCCTCAGCCTGAAGGACCCCGGGGCCCCGTCCCTTGGGCCTCACCGATCCCACCCCATCCGAACCGAACTGTTCAGTCCAGATGCCAGACACACACCCCTGGGGGCCTCGGGCCTCCCCTGCCCACCCGTCCGTGTCAGGTATCTGCTCCTCCCGCAGGTGTCCCCATGTCAGGAGAGAGACACCGGGTCCAGACCCTTGGTGTCATCTGTGACTTCTTGCTGGCCACCAACTCTCCCAGTGGTGAGGTGGCTACCGGAGGGCACTAAATGTTCAAAACATTTCAAGGCATATGTTAGTCTCGGCTGCCTAAGGCAATGGCTGAACCGAGCAGAACGACTGGAAGAAAGGCCGAGTGGTGAGGAGCTTTAGGGAATAAGGACCTAGAACCTCTGGCCCATTATTCCTGAGCCTCTAGGACGCTTGCGTGCATGGGCTGGGTGCATGTTCAGGAAAGACCTGAGAAGGGCCCCGGCTCTCCCCTCTGGTGACTGTCAGACTCTGCAATTAGGAAGTAAAGGTCAAGGCAGAGTTGTAAACAGCCTGGGTGGTGTGGAAGGTGTATCCTGATCTTTGCAGACCATCTCCTCCCCATCTGTAAAGACTGGAGGTTGTTTTCTTCTTTGGGGGGGGGGCGGTGGTTCCGCGTGCTTAAGGAAATGTCTGCCCAATGAGCACTACATTCACAGAACAGACGCTTCGGTGACCACACACGACAAGGCATACAGATTTTACACAATTAGTTCAGAAAAGTCACTACAGTAGCAACTACTGCGAGCTGTGCCAGGAAACCCTGGAGGGGAAGACTGATATTTGAGTTGTACATTATACTATTCAAAATGTCAATTTTCAACAAAAACATTAAAAAAATTTTTAATGTTTATTTGAGAGACAGAGAGACAGAGACAGAGACAGAGCGCAAGTAGGGAGGGGCAGAGAGAGAGGGAGACACAGAATCCAAAGCAGGCTCCAGGCTCCAGCTGCCAGCACAGAGCCCGACATGGGGCCCGAAGCCACAAACCATGAGATCATGACCTGAGCTGAAGTCAGACGCTTAACCGACTGAGCCACCCAGGTGCCTCCCCCAAAACACTTTTTACAAAAAGTTTATTTATTTTGAGAGAGAGAAAGAATGAATGGGGGGCAGAGAGAGAGGGGGACAGAGGATCCTACGTGGGCTCTGTGCTGACGGCAGAGAGCCTGATGCGGGGCCAAAACTCACAAATCATGAGATCGTGACCTGAGCTGAAGTCGGATGCTTAACCAACTGAGCCACCCGGGCACCCCAACTAAAAAACACTTTTTTTTTTTTTTTTTTTTTTTTTAACGTTTATTTATTTTTGGGACAGAGAGAGACAGAGCATGAATGGGCGAGGGGCAGAGAGAGAGGGAGACACAGAATCGGAAACAGGCTCCAGGCTCTGAGCCATCAGCCCAGAGCCCGACGCGGGGCTCGAACTCACAGACCGCGAGATCGTGACCTGGCTGAAATCGGACACTTAACCGACTGCGCCACCCAGGCGCCCCTAAAAAACACTTTTGAGGTGTGCAAAGAAACAGGAACATGGACCCTGTAGACCGTTGAAAACAAAGCAATTGACAGAAACCGTTCCTGAGGAAGCTCATGCATTAGACTCTCTAGACTTACTTAAAACCAACTATTTCAAATATGCACAAATACCTAAAGGAAACCACGAGAACAATATCCCCCAGGGAGAAGATAACAATGGTGAATGCATTAGGAAGTGTCCCCTCCTCTCTTTTTGAGGAATGGGGGGACAAGTCGTGTTAATTCTTTGTCAGATGGTTGGTAGAATTAACCAGCAGTGAATCCTGGCACTGAGATTTTCTTTGTTGGGAGGGTTTTGATTCCTGATTCAATCTCTTACTAAAGGTCTATTCAGATTTATTATTTATTCTTGAGTTGCTTTTGGTAGTGTTTTTAGTTCTAGGAATTTATCGTTGTTGTTTTTTTTTTTTTCAACGTTTATTTATTTTTGGGACAGAGAGAGACAGAGCATGAACGGGGGAGGGGCAGAGAGAGAGGGAGACACAGAATCGGAAGCAGGCTCCAGGCTCTGAGCCATCAGCCCAGAGCCCGACACGGGGCTCGAACCCACGGACCGCGAGATCGTGACCTGAGCTGAAGTCGGACGCTTAACCGACTGCGCCACCCAGGCGCCCCTGTTGTTTTTTTTTTTTTGAGAGAGAGAGAGAGAGAGAGACGGAGAAGTGGGGCTCACTGGAACTTGTGTTTTACCTGAAGTGGGGATTGAGCTCACCTGATGTGGGACTTGAACACACAAATTGTGAGATCATGACCTGAGCCGAAGTCAGTCTTAATGAATGAGCCACCCAGGTGCCCAGAAATTTACCCGTTTTATCTAGGCTGTCTGATGTGCTGGTGTAAAACTCTTTGTGGTATCGTCTTATAATCCTCTTTATTTCTGTAAGGTTGGTAGTGATGTCTCCATGTTCATTCCTGATTTTAAATTTTTGAGTCTACTTCCCCCCCAACCCCGATCAGGCTAGGATGGGGCTACTATTATAAACAGCAAAGAGAAAAAACCAGAAAATAACCAGTATTGGTGAGGATGTGGAGAAATCAGAACCCTCGTGCCCTGTTGGTGGGAAGGTAAAATCTGCCACCGCTCTGGAAAGCAGTGTGGTGTTTCCTCCAGCATTAAAAATGGAACCGCCATAGGATGCAGCCATTCCACTTCGGGATACACATTCAAAGAATTGAAAGCAGGATTGTGAAGAGTTATTTGCACACCCAAGTTTGCAGCAGCACAATTCCCAGCAGCCAAGAGTCAGGAGCACCCCCAGTGTCCACCTCCACCAGTGAGTGATGGAGGAACAAATGTGGTAGGAACGGGCATTGGTACATCACCCAGCTTTCAGCGGGAAGGAATTGCTGACACGTGCATGTGGGTGAACCTTGAGGACAGGATGCTAAGTGAACTAAGCAAGTCACGAAAACACAAACGTTGCATGGTTCCACTTCTATGAGATGAGGCATGTAGGGTGGTCGGCCTCACAGAAGCAGAAGGAGCAGGGTGGTTTTGGGGAGCTGGGCAGGAGAGGGAGACCGGGAGTTGTTGTCCACCGGGTATAGAGTTCCGGTTCTGCAAGATGCAAAAGATCCGGGCATCGGTTGTGCACCACTGAATACGCACCGTGATACTGTGCTTCACGTAAATATATTTGGTCTTCGCCCCTGTTTCTGGCACAGATTTCCCCAATTTCCTGAGTGATGAAAACCGTGACAATGCCTTTCGCTGTGTTCATGGGTGGCTTTTGGACTCTACCTGAGGGGGGAGGCTGGCTGCTGGGGGAGCCAACCCTGCGATTAGATGGCTGGAACTTTCCATCCCCTCCCCCCACCTCTGGGGAGGGAGAGGGGCCGGAGACGGCGTTCGGTCCCAGTGACCAGTGATCCAATCAATCATGCCCGTGTAATGAAGCCTCCCCGAACGCCCATCCGACTGGTGAACACGTGGAGATAGCAGAGAGTGTGACATGCTCGGTACTGTCACGGGGCCCCGAGTGTGCTGGGCACTGGCTTCGAGGGTCCCAACAGACCAGGTTCGGCCACTCACCGCTGACAAAAGCCAAGGGCAGAGAGACACAGGAAAGGGTGGTGACTCAAGAAAGGATCCATTTCGGTGAGGCCGGCGCTGGGAAGACGGGGGGCTGACATCTCAAGGTGCTGCAGACAGTCCTCGGTGGTGGTTCTCTCTCTCTCTTTTTCTTTCTTTTTTTAATTTTTTTAATGTTATTTATTTTTGAGACAGGAGAGACAGAGTACGAGCAGGGAGGGGCAGAGAGAGGGAGACACAGAATCGGAAGCAGGATCCAGGCTCGGAGCTGTTAGTACAGAGCCTGATGCGGGACTCGAACTCACAAGCTGCGAGATCATGACAGGTGCCCCCCCCCACCCTTGTGAAGTTTTATTTGTTTCCTAGGATTTTACATGAGGACAATCAGGACAATGGTCATGGGTACATTGAGGTGGACAGTGAAGGTCGGGCCGATCGCTGTCTTGGGTCAAACCGCGGGGTCTTGCTGACGTCAGGGACGTCCGTTCCTGTTGCTTGAGGGTTAGTTTGGCTGCCCTCAGGGTCTTTGGCTGGCGTTACGAGATGAGCTGGGAGGAAAGGACCCGATCGGTCAGGAAGCACAGATGATGGGCAGAGAGCAGGGGGGCTCCGAGCCTCCCCTGCACCTTGCCCTGTGCTCCCCATCCCTTCCGCCCGGCTGGTCCCGAGTGCTGTCCCGTGTGACAAACGGGCGATCTAGGAGGTGACAGGCTTGTCTGAGTTCTCTGAGCCGCTCCAACAGTATTCGAACCCGAGGGCAAGGTTGTGGGAACCTCCTCTCTATAACTTAGAGACGCGGGCGACCTCTCTGCCCGGCCGCTGAGTGACCCCTGAGTTGGCCGCACAGACTCCAGGGGCCACACACAACAAAGGAAACAGACCTCACGCGGTTCAGGACAAGTCACAGCCCCGAAAAGCAAACAGTAGCAGCTTCACGGAGCAGCAATGATGAGGCTCGGGGAGCGGGGGCTGCAGAACTGAACGGTGGGCGGGTCGCCAACCTTCCACTGGAGCCAAGCCCCGCCCCCTGCAGGGCCGGGTCCTGGTGGCTGCCAGATGTTCCAACTGCTTCTCCGCGACTCCACGGCCGGCCGGACACAGCGACGTCACAACGTGGGTCAGAAAACACACACATCTCTGGGCATCCACCACCACCTGAACTATTGTCCATTTTTGTAACTTGAGGTGGGCAGAGAGAATGGGGGCAAGGCCTTGAAGAGGGTGGTTCCCGGCCCAGACTTTGTGTTTGGGGGTAAACGCCATGCAGACGGGCCTTTGCTGGGCCCGAGGAGGGGACAGGTATGGGGACCCCAGCCGCAGGCACCGCTGTCCCGGTGATGCCACCTCAGGGACGCCCGAGTCCACCTGCCCCTTGGGAGCACTTGCGACCCTCCGCTCTGCCTGAGGGCTCTGTCCTGCCCCAGAGGCACCTCCTCTCCTGCCAGCCAGGGCCACGTGCCCCAGGGAGCGCGGGTACCCTGACGGCGCTGGGGACAGAGCCAGTCTGGTTAGGACACCGTCTCCCAGAAGCCCTGAGCTCCAGGCCGCCACGGTGCTCCCCCTCCTCCTCCGGGCTGCGTGGGCCCAAGTCCTCCTCTGCTCAGGGACCACCCTCTGTCCAGGCTCCACACGCTGGCACTTGGGGCAGGTCGTCTAGACCTTCTGGACTCGTGTTTCCTTGCCGGGAACATGGGCAGAGGCCTCCCTCCCAGACTCGCCAGAGGGAACACGGCCAGGAACATTGAGACCGTGCCAAGGAAGATGCCACGTGGGGGACCCCGTTGGGTTGTGCAAACCGATGAGGTCACGGTGGTCGGCACACAGCAGGCACCTGAGATCCCCGGCTGAATTACAGAAGGAGGGAGGGAAGGAGGGAGGGATGGAGGGAGGGAGTGAAACCACAGAAGCGGGGTCCACACCAGGTCAAGTCAGAGGGCGTCACAGCTCGGGCCCTGGAAGGGGGCACAGGACACGTCCTTCTGTCCCTCCAGCGCTGACCTGACTCCACGTAGGACCTGCTGACCTCCTGGATCATCTTCACCTCCTCCGCAAACGAGGCTGAGTGTTCCCAGAAGGGGGACAGCAGGCAGGGGCCAAGGAGGGGCTTCCGGAATCCTGTGCCCTGGGGGACTCTGGGACAGCCTTCCAGGTGGCCCTTTATGTCCTCCAGGCACCAGGCCACGATTCCACCTCATGTCTCAGGGAATGCGCCAACCCATCTGAAGGCCCGTTACGTCCCCATGTCACAGATGGGGACACCGGGGCTAATAGCACAGCCTGAGTCACTAGTAAGACGAGCTGGGTCAGGAAGCCCATCTCCTTGACTTTGGATTGTCCTACCAGCAGGCGTGCATCTTGGCATCCTGGGGCTCGGGGTCCCTCTTCCTGGGGGATCCCACCACCCGCCGAGGGCCCCCTACCCACTGAATCAGGGGAGCAGAGCTGACCAACCTGCCTGGGGCCCCACATGGGGCTGGGGAAGGGCCGACCCTGGGCTCTGGGGGCTCTCCCAGTACTGGGCCAGCCGGTCCCCTGCAGGACGAGGACTTCTCGCTGGGGAGTGGCTGGGGCCTCTGCTTCCTCACATTGTCACCTGGGCTGCCGGTCCCTAGACCAGAAACCTGCCCATCTGAAGGTGACCACCGCTGCCTCCCTCGGGTCTCACTTGCCCGAGTCCCTCCCCGGGACACCCCACATCCCTGACCCCTGTTCCCATGGGGGCCGCCTCCCCTTGGACTGGGACGGGTCTGGCCTCCATCCCGGGGAACGCACTGGCTTTGGAGCATTATTTGGCCCAGAGGCCTGTGAACCTTCTGGCCCTGGGTCGTGAGGGATGCTCTCCCCTGTGTGGTGTGACCGTCCGGCCTTCTGCATCTCCCGGTTTCTGTTTGGGCCACGGGAGGACCAGCCGTGTCCTCTCTGGCGTCAGGCTGTGGATGTCACAGGCACGCACAGGGGTCTCCACCCCGAGACCGTGCCCATTGTCACCGAAGGGGCCTCCATATTCCCACCTAATCCCTTAATCCATTGTGATTTCAATATCAAACGAGAAAAAGTCTATTTCAAACAACCACAAAGTACAAAAATGAATCTGTCCCATCTGAAAATTCGGTGCGGACCCAAAGGTATCTCTTACAAGATTCCACTTGAAGGAAACCTCCAGACTAGGTAACGGAACATGGAGAGAAAGCAGACTGGGGGTTCCCAGGGGCTGGAGGGGGCACGAAAGGGGAGTGAGGGCTCTGGGTACACGGTGACCCTTGGGGATCGAGATATCCTGCAGCAAAATTCTGTGGCGCGGTTCACAGCGTTGTGAGCGTACCCGGTGCTCGGGAATTGCACAGCGTAAAATAATAAAACATTTTATTGAAGATTAATATAGATTATAACTAATGAACAAATAACATAACAGCTAAAAATACAAGAGAAAAAGGATAAGGGAGAAGAGGAAGAGACATTTTGGTGGGGGGGCGGGGTCAGGGATTGGAGAATGAATTTGAAATAAAATATAATAAACAAAAAATAAAATAAGATAAAAAAAGCACCCTGTATAGGTCTTCAACCCCTTGATTTTTGGCCGACATCCATGCGGGATCAAGGGCAGTGGCAGGGGCGGGGAGAAGGGCGATGGCAGGAGCAGTGTTGGGAGCAAAAGCGGGAACAGTGGAACCAGCAGAAGCAGGACCCAGCTGAGTCTGCTCAGGTGCCCGATGTCCCCGCACAGGTCCCAGGTCACCTGCTGGCTCCCGGGCCCCTGCAGGGGTCGCTCCAGATACCTCGCCTGCCTGCAGATACGCCGAGGCCCCTGATGCCTTTGGGCCGGGCTCTGGGGCCGACCCGGCTTTTGCTCCTGCACCGGACTCTTGAGAAGAAAACAGAGTGATGGTTGCAGCGGCTCCAAGGCCTCAGGGTGAGAGGAGGGAAGGTCCCCCACGCCACCCAGCGCCGGCCTCTCCAGGGGCCTTTGCAGAGACACAACTCACCCTGGAGCCTCCCCGAGAAGCCGCGGCCAGGAACCCACACGAGGACCTCTGCACCCTGCAGTCCGCAGCCCGGGGCTCTCAGTCTCTGCTCCTGGCCCCACACCAGCCCGCGGGGGCTCCTCCCAGGGTGGCCCAGCACCACCCGGGCCCCGTGCACCCCCATCGCCCTCCCCCAGCCTTCTCACCCTCGGGCTCTGACTCCGGGGACTCCAAGTACTGGTCCCAGGACCGGTGAACGAAGACCTTACGGCGGGGCCGGGGCGCTGGAGGAGGCCTTCCCAGGCCAACTCCAGGCCCTGCTTCCGGAGACCTGCGTGCGGCCACTCTCTCCACGGGTCCAGCGTGGCCCTCCTGGGCGACGGGGCACACACACAACTCTGTAGGGCAGGTGAATCGGGATTCCGCCAATCGTTTCCCGATTTCATCGGTTGATTTCTGTAAAGACAGTGACCCGCGGACGGCCCGGAGACATCACAGCCCCGCCCGGCCACCTCAGTGTCCTTCCGCCCTCTCCCCCTGCAGCTCTCAGATCGGACACAGACCTGAGTGTGCACAGACCTGCACCCGGAGCACAGTGACATCCACCTACAGGGCTCGGGATGAACGTTGGGGACAAGAGGGCCACCCCGGCACACCCTGTCCCTCCTAGCCAGCCTTGACCTGGGGTGTGAGCATGACCCACCCACCAGGCATCTGACCCCTTCATCAGCCTGCACCTGCTCAGGTGGGCCCTCCACACACGCCCCCTCCTTCCACACACACACACACACACACACACACACGGGAGGGGACCTGGGGCCACACAGGTCATATCAGAGCGGTGTCAGGCTGGACTGGCTGTCTCTGGGTCTCCCTGTGTTACCTTTGGGTCCCTGCGAGCTGGAGACCTGAGGCGTCCTGTGCACGACCTGACCCACTGTCTCCAGGGTCGGGAAGCGTCGCGGCCACGGGCTCCCCCGAGCCGGCAGCCGCGGGACACGGGCACACAACAGGAGAACATGTTCGTCAGGCAAAGGTGTCCCAACGAATGAGCCCAGTCGGGCGCTGTCTCCAGAACGTGGGTGCCTGGTGACCCGGGTTCCGAGTTCTGTTGGGTCTGTTACCAGGGAGGTGAGGTCACTTCCTGGGGTCCCCTTACCCGGCTTCCTGCTCCTACAAGAGCCCCTCCCAGGCTGCAAAGGGGCTCCCCTCCACCCCACGCCCTGTCCCTACAGTGACACCAACACAACCCAGACACGTCCCCGCGAGGCCTGGTGCAGCCGGGGCCGCGGCTTTGGGGCCACAGAGCTGGGTTCAGACCTGGGTTTTCCCCCTGACCAGTGCTGGGACCCTGCACTGTGCCTCCCGGGGCCCCTGGTCACCCGTCTGCACAGTGGGGTCCTTGTGGCATCTACTTGTAGGGGCGCCATCAGGGAGCCACCTGTAGACACGTCCCGTGCCTGCTATCCCATGAGGCTCGTGGGCACATGTGATCGTGGAAGGACGAGGAAGGGATGGGCCTGGCACGGAACACACTCACGCGGGCCTGGGTCTGTTCCGGGTCCAGGCACAGCCACCTTTCCTGCCTGGGTCCCAGGCCCGGGGGAAGGTGGAGGTGAACTCGTTCAGACACTGTGCCCTCCGGACATGCACGCCATGGGCCCCATTACATTTGGGCTCGGGTCCCAGCGCCTGGTCTGGGCCTACGTGCTGGGCGGTCCCCACTGTGGATCCCAGCCTTCCCGATTCCTGGTCCCACGTGCCTCTGTCACCCCCTCCCCTCCCGGGTGGACGGCCCGTGTGACCGGGTTCTAAGGGCTAGAATATGGTGACCGGGTGTCATTTCTGGGCCGATGCATGGAATTTCTCACTTCCTCTCTCGTGGGTCCATTCTTTTTCTCTGCCTCGGACTCTGTCTGTCTCTGTGTGTCTCGCGGGAGCAGGGCCTGTGTGCTCCAGGGTCCAGGTGACAACCCTCAGAAGCCTCCCTTGTGGCCCATGTCCCTCCCCAGGCCCGGTGCTCAGCTCCCTCATGAGGCCTCCTCGGCCCAGCCAGGGCACTGCCTGGGGAACTACTTCCTAATGAGAGCCCAGGCTCCATCAAGGAGGGTCTTGACCTCGGTCCCCACACCAGGGGCTGCTGCTCGGCCACGTGCTGCCAACCCAGGTCCTCGGTCCTCCAAGCCCCCAGGCTGCCCTCTGCTCAGAAGGACCTTGAGGGAGTAGGAAGCATTTTCCCAGGAGGGGAGAACAGAGGGCCAGGGATGAAGATCCCAGGACACAGAGTCGTCTATGAGCCTGTGGGACCCTTGGGACACTGTCGATGCAGCCCAGTTTAGGAGGAGGAGGCTGAGTCCTTCTGTGCCGTAGCCCCATCCACACTTCCTAGCTCCAGGGGCCCAGCGTGGTGGACACAGGACCCCAGGCCCCGTCCTCCCCTAGTTCCTGGCAATCCCCCCGGACACCTTGGGGACCCCTGACCCTCAGCCGGCATGTGTCCCTCCCTATGTGGTGGGTCCCGGGCTATTGCCAGGAATCCTGATGTCCCTGCCCCATGGCCCCACTGCCTCCAGCCTTTCTCTTCTTTCCCCCGTATTACCCACCCCCTCCCAGTGTGGACTCCCCTCTGATCTCCAGTTGGACAGTCAGAATATGTGTGTGTGTGTGTGTGTGTGTGTGTGTGTGTTTGTGTGTGTGTGCACGCGCCTTTCTGGAGATGCCCAGAGGTCACAGCCTCACAGGGGCGGGGTGGATAGGGACCCCCGAGCAACTCAGGGGCTCTCATTCCCAGGGGGAACCCCATGTGGGGTTAGAGGCTGGCCTAGGATTAGAGACCAGCCCTGCTCCTTGGACCCTGCACACCTCACTTGTCCTGGGCCAGTCCTTGCCATTCCTCAGGGTCCCTCTGTCCCTGGGGGTCAGACGGGGAAGTGCATCAGTGTGGCCATGGCCCAGGCTCGCCCCCAGGGGTAGGTGGAGGGGAGGTGTCCCAGGTACACAGGCCTCCCTCCACAGGGCCGGATGGGTCGTGCGGAGGCCAGGTGTGGCCAGGGACCCGCACTCAGCACCTGTAGATGATCCAGACGGACCGGTGATGTGCATGAATCCAACCGCTCCCCACCTGGCTGGTCCCCCACGTTCCCACCTCTGCCAACTGCTCTGGGAACCAAACCTCTCCTGAGCCTCAGAACCAAGCCCGCCCCTGCCAGGCAGACCTCAGGGTGCGAGGCAAGGTGGGTTGGACATCTGGGGACACGATGGCCAGTGACTACACCCACCCCACCCAGCTGGCCTGGACCGCAGACTCCACTCCGGGGTCCAGGTGAATGGACCCTGGGGCATGGCTGGGCCAGGGCTCCTGGAGGCAGCAGTGGAGGCCGACTCAGGGCAGGGAGAAGTCGGTCCTCCCCTTGCCCTTCTCCTTTCCTCCTTCCTGCCTTGTCTTCCTGGCAGGACGTTGGACGCGGGTCCAGCCTGTGCCTGGCTGCAGCCCTGTGAGGAGTCAGAGGGTGGCAAGCTGCCCGGGGAGGCCGGGGGCCACCTCCAGGATGACCAAGTGTCAGGGGGCTACCGTAACTGGCATCCCCCGGGCACTCAGTGATTTCAGCCCTTTGTATACATGAGCCGTGACCCCGGGACCGGGTATCAGCCCATTCCTCACCCCAAGAGGCACGTATCCTCCCCAGCCGAGGCCCCGTCGGTGGCCGGCCCTCCCTCCAGCCCCAACAGGTCCAGCTGCTCCACAGGCTCTACATCTTTCCCGGCTGGAGCCCGAGCAGCCATCAGGGGCCTGGATCCGGGCCCTGGAGCCCCTCAGGGAGGACAGGTGAGACCGGGCAGGAGCCAGGAGAGGGCCGAGTGGAGGCTCCTTGAGGTCATGGCCTCCTGCTCAGCCCAGACCCTGGTGTGTGCCGACCCCTAGGGCACCTGGGCCCCAGCTGCAGGGCAGGTTCGGGGACAGAGACCACAATGTGGCTCCTGGTAGCTCACAGGTGTCCCTGTGTCCTGTCGTTAGACCTTTCCTACCAGCTGGACTCCCTCCTGGTTGGCAGGCAATACCCATGGCCAAAAGGAACAGGCCACTGTCAAGGTCTGGGAAGAATGAGTGGCCAGGCAGAAGGGGAATGCTCGTCCTTAGCTTGGGGGTCCCTGCCGGGCTGGCGGGGGCTCCGGAGGTGGTATTCCAGCTCTCTGCTGACCAGCCCTGTGCCCAGAAACAGCCTGCCTCCCTTCTCTGGGCCTCACTCTCCTGCTCTGTGAAATGGGTGATGCAGAGCGATCACTCCCAGGGCAGGAACAAGGCGGGTACCGGTGACGGATGGAGCACCCGTACAGGACCTGGATCACAGACCACAGGGGGGAAGGGGGGAGGGGACGCCAGTGAGGCCCCGCCCCAAAGGCATCCAGCCTTTCCATGCAGCCACCAGGGCCTGGCATGGCCCCAGGAGCGGTGGCCGACCAGACTCCTGACACAGGTCACTGTGGCCTCTTTCTCAGCAGTGGGGACCCGGGGACGGGGACACCCAGGGTGCAGGGGTGCTCGGGGCAGCTCCTCCCTTGGAGGGAAAGAGAACAATGGAGACATTCTCTGGGGTCCCCCCAGGCCAGGAGAAATGGGAGGAGGCTCCCCCAGCCCAGAGAGCTCTTCCCCGTGACTATTTCCCTGGCGGGGATAGGGGGTCACCGGGTTATACTGGCTGTAGACAGTGACTCTGCACTTGAATGTGTGAGCCCCCAAATTCACCATGTACACTGAAAGGCGGTTTCATTGAAGACTCGGCAGGAACTTGCTTCGGCAACTTGTGAGTCTCAATTTGGAGCCCAGTCCCTGCCAGAGTCCCCAGGGCCGTGCTGTCCTCCCAGTCCCTCTCAGAGACCCCAGGGCCCGCGCTGTCCTCCCATTCACCCCCAGAGGCCCCAGGGCCTAGGCTGTCCTCCCGGTTCCTCCAAGGGACCCCAGGGCCCGGGATGCCCTCCCAGTCCCTCCTGGAGACCCCAACGCCCGGGCTGCCTCCCGGTCCCCCCCCAAGGACCCCAGGCCTGGACTGTCCTCCCCGGTCCCCCCTGGAGACTCCTGGGCCTGGGATGTCCTCCTGGTCCCCCCCCCAGAGACCCCAGGGCCCGCGCTGTCCTCCCATTCACCCCCAGAGACCCCAGGGCCCAGGATGTCCTCCTGGTCCCTCCTGGAGACCCCAGGGCCCTGGCTGTCCTCCGGTCCCTCCCGGAGACCTCAGGGCCCTGGCTGTCCTCCCGGTCCCTCCCAGAGACCCAGGGCCGGGCCTCTCCTCCGGTCCTTCCCAGAGACATCAGGCGTCAACCTAGCCTCAGCCTCCACACGCCCCGGGCAGCCTTGGGCGCTCACAGAGCTCTGTGTCTCAGGGTCCCAGGCACAGCTCCTCACTTGCCCTGTCCCCCCAGCCGGCGGGCGCCACCGCATCACCGGTGCCGGCCTGGACATGAAGATCAGCAGCTTGGACGAGAGCATTCGCAGAGCTGGCAGGGGGCACGTCCCTTGGTCCCCTCTCCGAGACCTCCTCCCCCGGGTACCGACCTCACTTGAACAACGCCTCTGACTGGAGACCATCTCTGGACCTGCCGGGGAATCCAGCCCCGGGAGGAGATGACGACCTGCTCTGCTCTCACAGAGAGAGGAGACTGAGGCAACATCATCCTCCAGGCCGTGTGCACCGGGAATCCATGCTTGCCTGGGGGCAAATACCAAGCCCGCGAGCTCCCTCCACATCTAGGAGTGCCGTGGCTCTGACGACACTTGCCTGGTCACGTCCCCTGCGCCTGGCAAGCTGCGGTGACCCCCGACTCCTTACCTGACGTCCGAGCCCCGAGTGAACTGGGCCAGATGCCCTCCCCAGGGTGTTCCCTCCCCCCCCCTATTGTTTTCCTCCCCCAGGGAGCCCCACCATCCCTGCCCCCTCGAGCCCCCTGCTAACCACCCACCGCCCCGCTCATGGCTCCCATCCAGAGCACCCTCATCTCTAAGGCTGGCTTCGGAGGTCACCTCCTCAGGGTCCTGCGAAAGCCCACGCTTCGGGTCAGAGCGACCCGGGCTCACACTCACAGCGGGGCCACGTCTGAGTCCTGTGACACGCAAGCTCTATGCCAGCTTCTGGGACCTCGGTGCTCTTTTTGCAGATGGGGTCGGTGGCTCCGACCTCCGGTGGGTGTGTGGGGGATGAAAGCAGGGAGGTGAAGGTGTCCGAAGTGGGGGCGCTTGTGGGAGGAGGGGGCTCTCGGGAAGGCAGGGGGAGGGTATGGGGAGGAGGGAAAGCCGGCCTGACCTGCCCCCTTAGACTGGTGTCCACCTCCCCCTCCCCCTGCTCAGCCATGCGCCCGGATGAACAGCGGAGTGGAGTGTGGGGGCCAGGTCAGCAGGGTGGGGGTCTGTCTCGTTTCCCTCTTGACCCGGGTCTCCATACCCTCTGCGTCCAGCCGCCCTGCCTGGGTGGAGTGGCCGTGGCCCAGGCCTAAGAGGATATGAGGGTCACTGAGCGGGCGGTGGAGATGGGATACGTGCGACCCCAGGTGTCGTGGGCTCCTGCCGCGAGGTGGTCCCGTGCGCGCAGTCCCATGGTCCCGGCGCACCTGCGCAGGCTCCACCTGCCTCGACCTTTGGTGGGAGCACCCCCCCGCCCCCAAGGCTCCCGCGCCACATCCTGCCCGAAGGTGGGAGCCAGGGGCCACCCTAGCCGGACTGGTGAAGCTCCTCCTCCAAGCGCTCGTGGAACAGTCGGGAAACTGAGGCCAGGAGAGGCAGGGACTGGCCGGGGACCCACCAGGGGAGCAGAGCCTAGAGGGGCTGGGGGAGGTTTCGGGCTCCTAGGCCAGGGCTTCACTTTCCCAGGGGGTTTTCGAGGGAATGAGAGCCTCTAAGATCCTGGAGGACCACTGAACCCATCCCGTGTGGGGTCCTTTCCTCTGGGCATCCCCGAGTGGGCACAGGTCCACGCAATTGCATGGAAACACAGTCCCCCGCCCCCCAGTAACTAACCACTCGCGTGGGGGTCAAAGGATGAGTGGACCCTGGAGGTGACAGGCGTTGGGGGAGAGAAGAGGTGTGGGGCGGGGACATTGTCTCCAGGGAACATGCCCAGGAGGGGAGCCGCGCCAGGCCGATGGCCAGGGGATCCCCAAGATGCCCCCGTGTGTATCATAGGCACCCCCATTCTAGAGAAGCACCCCACTCAGCTCCCGTGGTTGGAGACCTTCGGAATGCGCAACGTGTTCTCATGCTGTGTCCTGATA
The DNA here is from genome assembly GCF_007474595.2 of Lynx canadensis. Taxonomy (NCBI): domain Eukaryota; kingdom Metazoa; phylum Chordata; class Mammalia; order Carnivora; family Felidae; genus Lynx; species Lynx canadensis. The sequence goes on from NC_044315.2 coordinate 92,152,346, forward strand.
TCTCGAGGCCGTGGTCTCAGGAAAGCCCACAGGGAGAGCCTTTTCCCACGTGCAGACGGTGGGTCCGGTCTCACCCCCGAAGCCTCTGGTCACGTGCCCGGAGGGACGCAAAGGTGACACCGGGAGGCCCAGGGCTGGCCGGTCTAGCCTGACACGGCCCTGATCCGACTGGTGAGTCGCACGAGCCTCCCTGTGTCTGTGAGTGTGTGCGAGGCTGTGTGTGTGTGTAAGGATGGGACGTGGGGGGGAAGCCACCCAGAGCAGGAGCAGGCTGATGGGAGGGTCATGTCCACACCCCAGGTCAAGGGTGACTGGGAGGGACAGGGTGAGTTGTGTAGAGCTACAGGACACAGGGACACACTCTGGTGTCCGTCCCCGAGCCCGGCCGGCAGCTGGGGTCCAGGTGCCCTAGGGGTCGGCACACACCAGGGTCTGGGCTGAGCAGGAGGCCATGACCTCAAGGAGACTCCACTCTGCCATCTCCTGTGGTCCGTGCCAGGCGCGCCCCTTCCTCATCCTCCACGGCCACGTGTGCCCACGAGCCTCATGGGATAGCAGGCACGGGACGTGTCTACAGGTGGCTCCCTGATGGCGTCCCTACCAGTAGATGCCACAAGGACCCCAATGTGCAGACGGGGAGACCGGGGGGCCCCGGGAGGCACGGGGTCTGTGAGGGGTCCCAGCACTGGTCAGGAGGAAAACCCAGGTCTGAACCCAGCTCTGTGGCCCCAAAGCCGTGGCACCGGCCGCACCAGGCCTCGCGGGGACGTGTCTGGGCTGTGTTGGTGTCACTGTAGGGACAGGGCATGGGGTGGAGGGGAGCCCTTTGCAGCCTGGGAGGGGCTCTTGTAGGAGCAGGAAGCCGGGTAAGGGGACCCCAGGAAGTGACCTCACCTCCCTGGTCACAGTGCCCAATTGAACTCAGAACCCGGGTCACCAGGCACCCACGTTCTGGAGACAGCGCCCGACTGGGGTCATTCGTTGGGACACCTTTGCCTGACGAACATGTTCTCCTGTTGTGTGCCCGTGTCCCGCGGCTGCCGGCTCAGGGGAGCCCGTGGCCGTGACGCTGCCCGACCCTGGAGACAGTGGGTCAGGTCGTGCACAGGACGCCTCAGGTCTCTAGTTCGCAGGGAACCAAAGGTAACACAGGGAGACCCAGAGACATCCAGTCCAGCCCGACACCGCTCTGATCTGACCTGTGCGGCCCCATGTCCCCCCCCGTGTGTGTGTGTGTGTCTGTGTGTGTGTGTCTGTGTGGAAGGAGGGGTCGTGTGTGGAGGGCCCACCCGAGCAGGTGCAGGCTGATGAAGGGGTCAGATGCCTGGTGGGCGGGTCAGGCTCACACTCGGTCAAGGCTGGTTGGGAGGGACAGGGTGTGCTGGGGTGGCCCTCTTGTCCTCGATGTTCATCCCGAGCCCTGTAGGTGGATGTCACTGTGTCCCAGGCGCAGGGCTGGGCACACTCAGGTCTGTGTCCGATCTGGGAGCCACAGGTGGAGAGGGTGGAAGGACACTGAGGATGGCCGGGCATGGCTGTGATGTCTCCGGGCCGTCCGCGGGTCACTGTCTTTACAGAAATCAACCGATGAAATCGGGAAACGTCTGGCCGAATCCCGATACACCTGCCCTACAGAGTTGTGCGTGTGCCCCGTCGGCCAAGAGGGCCACCCTGGACCGAGGGAAAGAGTGGCTGCAGGGAGGTCTTCGGAAGCAGAGCCTGGAGGTGACCTGGGAACGCCTCCTTCACCGCCCCGGCACCCCCACAGGGTCATGGTTCACGGGTCGTGGGATCAGGACCCGGAGCCCCCGGAGCCAGAGCCCGAGGGTGAGAAGGCTGGGGTGGGAGATGTGTGTTCACGGGGCCCGGGCGGTTTGGGCCACCCAGGGAGGAGCGCCCGGGGGTGGTGAGGGGCCAGGAGCAGAGACTGAGAGCCCCGGGTTGTGGCCTGCAGGGGGGCAGAGGTCCTGGTGTGGGTTCCTGGCCACGGCTTCTCGGGGAGGCTCTGGGGTGAATTGTGTGCCTGCAAAGGCTCCTAGAGAGGCCATCGCTGGGTGGGGGGGGGGGGGACCTTCCCTCCTCTCACCCTGAGGCCTCGGAGCCGCTGCAACCATCACTCTGTTTGCTTCTCAAGAGTCCGGGGCAGGAGCGGAAGCCGGTGCGGCTCCAGAGCCCGACCCGAGGGCATCGGGGTCCTCGGCGTCTCTGCGGGCAGAGGTGGCGTCTGGAGCGACTCCTGCAGGGGCTGGAGAGCCAGCAGGTGACCTGGGACCTGTGCGGGGACAGCAAGCACCTGAGCAGAGTCAGCTGGTTCCTGCTTCTGTTCCTGACACTGTTCCTGCCACCGCCCTTGTTCCCCTATGGATTCCGGCCACAAATCCAGGGCTCAAAGGCCTTCGAGGGGTGTTTATTGTATTTCTAATTGTTGCTCCAGTCCCAGTCCCCGGCCCCTCCACCAGAATGACTGTTCCTCTTCTCCCTTATCCTTTCTCTCCTCTACTTTTTAGCTGGTACATTATTGGTTCATGGTATGTTTAAAATCCACATTAATCTTCAATAAAAATTCATTTATTTTACGTTGTGCAATTCCTGAGCACCGGGTACGCTCACAACGCTGTGAACCGCGCCACAGAATTTTGCTGCAGAATATCTCGATCCCCAAGGGTCACCGTGTACCCAGAGCCCTCACTCCCCTTTCGTGCCCCCGCCAGCCCCTGGGAACCCCCAGTCTGCTTTCTCTCCACGTTCCGTTACCTACTCTGGAGGTTTCCTTCAAGTGGAATCTTGTAAGAGATACCTTTGGGTCCGCACCGACTTTTCAGACGAGACAGATTCATTTTTGTACTTTGTGGTCGTTTGAAATAGACTTTTTCTCCTTTGATATTGAAATCACAATGGATTAAAGATTAGGTGGGGGGGCGCCTGGGTGGCGCAGTCGGTTGAGCGTCCGACTTCAGCCAGGTAGCGATCTCGCGGTCCGTGAGTTCGAGCCCCGCGTCGGGCTCTGGGCTGATGGCTCAGAGCCTGGAGCCTGTTTCCGATTCTGTGTCTCCCTCTCTCTCTGCCCCTCCCCCATTCATGCTCTGTCTCTCTCTGTCCCAAAAATAAATAAACGTTGAAAAAAAAAATTAAAAAAAAAAAAAAAAGATTAGGTGGGAAAAAGAGGCCCCTTCGGTCACAATGGTCTCGGGGTGGAGACCCCTGTTTGTGCCGTGACACCACAGCCTGACACCAGAGAGGACACGGCTGGTCCTCCCGTGGCCCAAACAGAAACCGGGAGATGCAGAAGGCCAGACGGTCACACCACAGTGGGGCGAGCATCCCTCACGACCCAGGGCCAGAACGGTTCACAGGCCTCTGGGCCAAATAATGCTCCAAATCAGTGCGTTCCCCGGGATGGAGGCCAGACCCGTCCCAGTCCAAGGGGAGGCGACCCCCACGAGAGCAGGCGTCAGAGATGAGGGTCGTCCCGGGGAGGGACGCGGGTAAGTGAGACCCGAGGGAGGCAGCGCTGGTCACCTTCAGACGGGCAGGTTTCTGGTCTGGGGACTGGCAGCCCAGGTGACAACGTGAGGAAGCACAGGCCCCATCAGATCCCCAGCGAGAAGTGTGACGGGCACCCCTCTCTGGGACAACAGAGCCCAGCCCCCACCCACGGCCGCAGGCGCGGACCCTCCCCCAGCAGGGCTCGTCCCAGGACCAGCGGAGAAACTGGTGCAGCGTGTGGGGTGAGGCGCGTGCCGGGTGTGGGCTCTTCCCGAACCAGCTTTCCCCGGGGCTGGGTGCTGGCCACTCCAGTCTCTTCCTCTGCATCCTGTGTCCCCACACCAGAATTTCCAAAGTGCCCAGGCCCTGGAACATGGGCCGCTTCTGAGTTTTCACTCCCAGCTTCCTCAAGGGATCAACCGTGTCCATAAATCTCTCCTTTTTCAGGACACAAGCCGTCAAGTGGAGTTTCTGGGTCAAATTTTATATCATTTGTCAGGGACAAGCCTCGGCTTTCAGCCTCCACGGTCTCTTGGTCCACTGAGAGCCTTGCTTGGGAAAACGGGGGTGCAGAGCCCCCGGGACCATGATCTCCAGGAGGGATCGGGCAAGCGAGCTCTGAGTGGAGTGACCAGGGTACCTGGGGTGGCCGGCCCAGCAAGGACCGTCCTGACCCCGGCCCCATACCGGCCCCCACGACGGTGGCGGTTGACGAGGAAGGAGTGGACACTCGTAGGGGTAGTTCCACAGCTGGTGCTGGAGCTGCTCTGGCTCGAACGGGGGCTCTAATCCCGGAACTGGCCCCAGGGCTGAAGCTGGAGCCGGCCCCATCTCTGCAGCTGGGGCAAGAGGCGGTGCTGGACGTGGCTCCAGCTCTAGGGAAGGTGCTAGAGCGGCGGGCACCTCCAGAGAGGACCCAGACCTGCTTCTGCAGCCGGATACAGCTCTGGAGCTGAAGCTAGAGCCTCTGCTGTAGACTCTGGCTCTGGCCCTGGCTCCCGAGTGGGTGCCGAAGCGGCTTCAGCTTTGGCCCTGGAACTGCAGCTGGCCGTGCAGCCAGTGCGAGCGAACAGCTGGTGCCAGAGTCCCGGGGGGTCCAATCCCGGAACCGCTGCGGGAGCTGTCCATGGTGCTGGAGCTGCTGTGGTTCGGAGGCTGGCTCTCGTCGCGGCTGCCATGCTGGACCCGGTGCCGGGGGCCCTGCTTGCATCGCCGGTCCTGGATGTGGCCCTCCGGCTGGTGGGGAGACCGGCGGGGGAGCTGGTGGGAGCCCCGGCGTGGGCTCCACCTGCGGAACCGGTGTCCGGGCGGACGCCGACTCCAGAGCCGGCGCTGGAGCGGACACGGGCCGTGATGGAGCCGGTGCCAGAGCGGGACGTGGCTGGGATGTCGGCGCCGGAGCTGGTTCTTTGTCCGGAGGTGGCGTCGGCTCTGCGTCTACCACTGGTGCCCAAGGCAGCTTTCGCTCTGGAGCTGGCGCGGCAGCTGGCACTCGCGGGGGCTTCTGCTCCGGATCCGGGATGAGAACTGCTGCTGTCGCAGGCTCTGGCCCTGAACTCGGCCCTGACTCTAGTTCTGGAGCCCATGCTGGAGCCGATGCTGGAGCTGGCTCTTCCTTGCAACCTGGCACCGGCGCTACAAGGGGCTCGAGCAGCTTCTCTCTCTAAAGTGGGCACTGGAACGACCACCGGGGCTGACACAGGAGTTCGCGAGAGAGCGGCCGCCGTCTCTGGAGGCAGCGCTACAGCCGGCATCGAGCCAGGGCTGGCTGGTGGGAGAACACCCACCCTGACCTTGGAGCTAAAGCTGGAGCGGCCTCGATCTCGGCAGTTGAATCAGTGCCGGACCTGGAGTTGACTCGAGCTGGCAAGTGGCTTGACCTCGGGCTCTGGAGCCGGTTCTGGCTCTGGTTCTGACCTGGTGACGGAACCGGCTGTGGCAGTGGCTCAGACGCAGAGGCCAGGGCTCAGACTGACTCTGGGTCTGGAGCTTCGGCGGGAGTGGGCTGGCTCTGCAGGTCTCTCAAGCTCTTGAGCCGGTGCCGGAGCTGGCTCTAGGGTGGGACCTGGCACTGAGGCCACTTCCGGTGCGGACGCTGGCTCTGGAGACGGTTCCAGCCCTAGAGATGCCCGTAGCTCTAGTCGTGCTGCCGGAAGCGATGAGGACCAGGTCTAGTTCACTCCTGCCTTGTCCGTTGCTCTGGAATGTACGTCGGTCCGACCCACACTCCAGAGCTGGCTGGTGCCGGACCTGGCAAGTCGGTTGACGACAGAGCTGCCTCTGTCTCTGCAGCCGGTGATACCCGCGGGTGCCTGTGCTGGTTCCAGCCCTTCCGCTGGTCCTGGAGCCGGTGCTGGAGCTGGCTGTGGTTCCGGGGCTCTCACGTGAGCTGATGTCAGAACAACACCCCAGGGCGTCTTCCTCACCTGTAGACCGTATGCGTGACTATCAAATACCTCTCTTTTCTTCCCTTCCTTGTCTTCTTATCGTGTAACATAAGATGCATTAATAATGGGTAACTTCACATCATAGGATGTAAGTCACGGGATATCAAAGACAAGCGTGGACGTCCCCTGAGAGCTCAGCATCCTCCTCGGGGAGAGGATTTGTATGGTTTGAACCGTACGTGGGACAGCTGTGCTACGTTAGGAGGGAGGATGACTTTCTCACTCTCTTTATTTGGAGCTTAACCTGGAGAACCTCAACTACCACAGCGCTAAACTGCCTTGCCGTTCCCACTTTAAGAGTCTCTGTCACTTGCGGGCCTTAGAGACCGAGCGCCACGTAGTGTGCAAAGTGCGTCCCAGGTCCAGGCCTCGTGCTGCGTACTGGGCTCTGCGAGCACCTCCTGGGAATGCCAAGAAGTGCAAGGCTGATGCTTTCCTGGCTGAGGACACAGGTGACCCCCCAAGCCCTCTTACCTGGAAGAGGCCACGTTGTGGGCACAGAGCTGCCGCTCGTGAGACTGGCCAGAAACACCGTCAGCACCCAGACTCCTGGAAGAGAAAAGCGGGCCTCCCGACGCGAGCCTCAGAAAACAAGCCAGAAACGGTCTTTTCGGAACGTGGACTTCCACAAAGGAAGTCAGTACAGAAGATGCTGTCTTCCCTCTGACATGCGTCTCGGGTGAGCAGGGGTTTTTGCCTCCTGGTCGTTACCCGTTAGGACACATGCTTGATATGTTCTGTTTCCCGTACAGTTGTCTCCTTTAATGCTAAAAGTTCTCACTCTCCAGTCGGGACAGAGAAGAGGAAATCATGGCATACGCATGCGAGAGGCAGCCACCACCTGGAAGATTATCATTCCTATTTTGATTTCTAGTTGTCCCTTGTGGGGCGTGTCCTCTGAACGGGCCCAGCCCCAGGCACACAGCGGCCCGAACGAGGCTAAACAGGACCAAAGGGCTCCCATCCGCATCCTGATGAGCTTCCAGAGAAGTTCTGTGTGTTTGTGTGAGGGAGAAAGGACAGAAGAAGAGGGAAAGCGACACGACTTCGTGGTTTTCAAGTTGCTGTAAAATCCGATCGCCACTGAGTACAGAAAACCCTTGACAGAATCCAACACCATTTCGTGATACGAACGCTCAAAGCAGGAACAGAAGGGAACTTCCTGAGCGCTCCTACAGGCCACCTGTGAACAAGCCACAACTCCCGTCACCCAGAATGGAGGAAAGACTGGAAGCCTTGTCCCTGAGTTCAGGAGCAAGGACGGACGAGGCCCAAGCCCCCGGCAGCAGCCCACCGCTGTCCTAGAGGTCTCGGCCGTGTCGACGAGGCAACAAAGGGGGGATAACAGACATCTACATTGGAGGAATGAAGGAAAGCCGTCTCTAGTTGCAAACAACAGGACTGGGTATACAGGAAATCGTACAGAATACACAGAAAAGCTTCCGAAGTAATAAAATAGTTCAGCAAGGCTGCAGGATACAAGCACGGTACCAAGAAAGAAATTGTACGAGACAGTAAACTGGTGCAGCCAATGTGGAAAGCAGCATGGAAGCTCCTCAAGACATCGAAAATAGAAACACCATGTAACCCGGCAATTCCACTTTCGGGTATTTACAGGAAGAAAACGAAACACTCACGCCAAAAGATATCTTACCCCGCCCCCCCAGCATTACTTACAGAGTCGAGACGTGGAAGGAACACAAGCGTCGACGATGGATGTACGGAATAAAGAGGATGTGGAGTGTGCGCACACAGAAACGTACATATCATAGAATACTAGTCAGTCATAAACAAGGAGGAAACCCATTTGTGACAACACAGACGAGGATATTATGCTAAGTGAAATAAGTCCGACAGAGAAAAACAAATATCATATCTCCTTTATAAGTGGGATCTTGAAAACAGAGCTCAAAGAACTCACAGATAGAGCGATCATCCTGGTGGTTGCCAGAGGCAGGGGCTAAGGGATGAGCGAACCGGGGAAGGTGGTTCGAAAGGTACAATCTGCCGGTGATAAAAGAAATAAGTCTAGGGACGTGATGTGCAGCGCGGTCACTATAGTTAATACTGCATTGCACGTGTGGAAACTGCCAAGGGGTAAATCTGAAAAGTCTCTGTAACAAGAAAACATGTGCAACCACGTGTGCAGATGGACGTTGACAGGACCTGCTGTGTGATCACTCGGCCATACACACAGCTACCCAATCATCGAGGTATATACGGAACTGACTGAATGCCACGCGTCACTTAAACAAAATCAGGGGCTCCCGGGGGGCCCAGTCGGTTAAGCGGCCGACTTGAGCTCAGCTCATGATCTCACAGTTCGTGGGTTCAAGCCCCGCGTCGGGCTCTGTGCTGATGGCTCAGAGCTGGAGCTGCTTCGGATTCCCTGTCTCCCTCTCTCTCTGCCCCTCCCCCACTTGCACTCTGTCTTTCTCTCTCTCTCTCAAAAAGAAACGCTACAAGTAGGTGAACTGAAAGACAGGCATCACGAAGGCTAGAAGGCACCCTACTGAATGGGGACAATGAATCGGCTAAGGACATATATCCTAAGAGACTTGCATGTGGAATGCATATTAAATCTTACAACTCAATAGGAAGAAACTGCGCATCCAATTTAAAAATGGGAAATGCAGGGACTCCTGGGCGGCTCAGTCGGTTAAGCGTCCGACTTCGGCTCAGGTCACAATCTCACAGCTCGTGAGTTCGAGCTCCGCGTGGGGCTCTGTGCTGACCTCTCAGAGCCTGGAGCCTGCTTCGGACTCTGTGTCTCCCTCTGTCTCTGCCCCTGACCCACTCACATTCTGTCTCTGTCTCTCTCAATAATAAATAAATATTAAAAAAAATTAAAAAAAATGGGAAATGCAGCTGAGGAGACATTTCTCGACAAACGATAAACAAGTGACCAACAATGTTCCACATCGTTCTCTAGGATGGAAATCTAGTCAAGGCCACAATGAGATGCAAGTTCACATCTACCAGGACGGCTGTCATTAAAAAGATAGATATTCAGAAGTGTTGGCAAGGATCCGTAGACGTTGGGGTCCTCCTCCTTTGCTGGCAGAAATATAAAGTGATGTAGCCCTTTGGGAGACAGTCTGGCCATTTTTCAAAACGTAACACGGAGTATCCGTCTGATCCAGCGATGAAAACCTGTGAAAAGCCCTGACCGTGAACATTCACAGCATTGCCACTCACACTTGCCCAAAGGTAGAAACACCCCCAATGTCCATCGACTGCCGAGTGGATACAGAACACGGCCTATCTACACAATAAAATGATTTGAAGACCATATTAGGCTTGAGACCGACTGAACTCCCGGTCCATGCCGCACTCATGGTGAACCTTGACATCAGCTGCATTAAAGGAGCCTTCGGAAACCAGCACATCTGCGTTATTCTGTGTATAGAAAAGGCCCAACACAGCCTCCCTAGCTACGGCTGGACACCTGCTACCAGGTCATTACAGGAAAAATGACCTCAGGTGTGCCCCTGCCCCCGGGCCCCGAGGGGGTCGAGGGCAGTGGTGGTGGACGGTTGCCCCCCTTGGTGCCGAGGATCCGTTCCTCTCACCTGCTGGATGACGGGGGTCCCCGATCCTCCATGGAGGGACGGAGGCTCCAGCCGGTCCCTTCATACAACAAACAAGGACACAGCGCAAGACAAAGGCCCGGGGACAGGCAAAGGATCCCCGGTTCCCCAGGGCAGCTGGACAGTCGAAGGGCACCCAGACCTGCCCCGGCACCGGAAAGTCCTAAGTGGACTCTGGGCACCGGCTGAGCCCCGTGCAAGGGCTGCAAAACTGTGGGCGGGCACGGGTCGCCTGCAACAGGTTGCGCACAACCAGTGCGCACGACGTGGTCCCCACAGCGGCTGGAGGAACCCTTCCAAACACCCCCACGGACGTGCGCCAGCGGGACCAAGGAGGAGCGGAGTCTCAGGGGCGGGAGTGCGTGCCCTCCAGGCTGGGTACCGGACGCAGCTAAGTGAGGACAGAGGCCCGCGACCTGAGCCCGAGCCTCCCTTCCCCTGCCCCAGGTTGCGTCTCCTCCCCTGCCCTGGTTGGAGGGCCCCAGTCCCTGCCCCAGGTCCCCACCCCTGCCTCCGGCGTCCCCACCCCCTGCCTCCTGCTACCCTCCAGCCCTGCTGACAAGCCCACACTGCCCCCAGGCTGGGTGAGCGATGTGGTTCCAGCTCAGGCCCTCAGGGGACAGTTGGGAAACAAGCCAGGAAAGGCGGGCACTGGCCCAGGGCAGCTGTAGGAAACACCTGTGCGCTCACTCCTCTGTCCCGGCTGTTACTGGCCACGTGAAATTCTGGAACGAACAAAGGTTGGGCCAGTTTCAGGTGGAATACAAAATGTAGACATGCGGGGAGGGCTGAGACCCAAGTAACACAGCAGGTTTCCGCGGGAGATGTGTGTCCCCCAACATCCCCGCCCCTGCCAGGCGGCCCTGCCGCCCCAACCACCCTGCACGCCAGCCACTGGTGTATCCCGCCGGGGTGCTGGCCGGGGTCCAGCGTCTGCCATGACCCTAATCGTAGAGGACCTTTGTTCAGAAAATCTAGAACAGGGTGTTATGCAGACATCGTGTGTGATACCTTGTTCCAGTTACTGGCATATTTCCTACAGGATGTTAGAAATGAGAAAGAAACAGTGATGGGCCCGGAGACACCCCATAATCCCACCGCTGACCTCCACCTCCCCTGGCTCCCAGGTGGGTCCTGGGCGTTTGAGTCGGCATCAAAGTGGGAAAAGGGTGCTTGGCTTTCCGCGGCATCGCCCTCGGACGCCCCGGTGTCGGGGCTCCAGGACTGACCGGCTAGAGGTCACCTGCTTAGCCCACACGCGTGTCCAGACGGGCAGGCTGCAGGCCCTGGGCGCTTCTCCCTGCCCCTCCGCGTCAGCTCTGTGCTGCCCCTGCCCCTCGCCTGGGGGCCGTGTGGACTCCGCTCCCTCCCGTTACTCCCTCTGCCGCAGGCCGGCGGCCACCACGTCCCCAGCCGGAGAGGGAGGCCGACGAGAACACCCGCAAGCGACGTATTTCTGGCGTCTGTGCCCGGCTCGAGCGGCACCCGCTCCGGTCAGCTCCATGCGCACACACCCCATCCCGTCCCCTGCTGAATTCTCAGCCCTCAAACTGTGCCGGGTGAGGAATAACACTTCACGTCTCGCTGACTCACGGGGACCGTCCCGAGCCGCATGACGCGGGCCCCGCTGTTTACAGCGACAGATGGGAGCCGCGGTCCGGTGTCCGTTCACTCATCCCCGCACGCGTCAGCAGCCGTGTCTGTCTGCTGCCGTGTGCAGGCACCCGCACACGACGGTGAAGCCCAGTCACCACCCCGCCCTCGAGCTCACAGCCTAGGCGGTGGGATGGCGTCTCCCCCACAGTGAGCAGCTGGGGGCCACAGAGGCAGAGCATCCCCACCCTCCCCAACCTGCAGTGACCCCCCACTCCTGGCCCGACATCCGCGCCCTGCGTGAACCTGTCCAGACGCCCTCCCCTGTTGGGCACCCCTCCCCCCACTCCGCCTCCCTAGGCCTTCCTCCCCACCCACGCAGCCCGGCCCCTCAGAGGCCCCTGCCGCCACCGCCCTCCCATGGCCCCCTCCCAGGACGCCTCTCATCTCAGGGTTGGAGCCTCCTCAGGCTCCCGTGCGAGCTCAGGCTTTGGGTCGGATTGTCCGGGGGGCAAACCCACAATAGGGCCATGTCCCAGCCCTGTGACCCACAAGCTCACGTGGTGGTGTCAGAGCCCTCATTTTCTTCTGCTGAAAATGGGGTCTGTCATTCCCATCTCAGGAAGGTGAGCAGGGGCACGGGGTCACCTGGCTAGGGGAGCCCCAACCCAGAACAAGACCTGTGATGGTCAGGGCAGGGCTCCATGAGGGTGAAGACTGAGTCCCTCGTCCCGTTCACGGCTGGGACTTGGGTCACTCAGAGCTGAGTGCCCCTTGATCCCGGGGCCGCAGTCATGTATAAGAAGGGGTGAAGTCAGGAGCACCCCGGGGGTCCCTAGCAACTCTAACCACCCCAACATCAGACATCCCCCACGATTGTGCCCCCTCCTTCCTGGGCTCCCTCCCACCCCTCTAGACCCGGCCAGGGCTGCAGGCCAGGGACAGGCTGCCCCTTGTGTCCCGGGTTCTGGCAGGAAGACCGTGGAGGAGGTGGAGGAGAAGGAGGGGGAGGCGGGATGGGGACAGGCCGATCCTTCTCCTTGCCCGTACTTGGTGTCCACCGTCTCCTCCAGGCCCCCTGCCCCGGCCGTGCACCCAGCTGGACCCTGGGGGGGGAGCGTGGGGTCTGTGACAGCTGGGACGGCCTAGGTACATTCGGCGACCCTCGTGTACCCGCGTGTCCAACCCACCCGGCCCTCAAGTCTGCAGCCCACTGGACTGGGGTGGGCTGATCCGAGGGCTCCACAGGATTTGGGGTTACAGTGGCAGCGGGTCTGGAGGCAGGGTGCCACAATGGGAATCAGAGGCAAGGAAGCCCCCCGTGGAGGGCACACAGCCGTGCCAGGCCGAGGACACGAGACCCAGCTGCCCTTTGCTAGGGGAGGCCTGTGTGCCTGGCACATCTCCTCTCCATCCCCCAGGAGAGAGCCTGGGCCCTGTCCACGCTGACGTCACTCCACGCCCAACCTCAGGGCCAGGTGGGAGACTGAGGCCAGGGACCGGCCCAGGATACGTGAGGTGGGCAGGTCCAAGCAGTGGGGGTCTCCGTCAGCCAACTCAGTCCTCCCCTGGGTTTCGCCTGGAATGGACCCCTGAGATCCCGTCGGATCCCTATCAACCCATACGAGGTGGGGCTGTTATATCTGATGTCCCCGACCGTACAGGCAAGCAGACGCACACACACACAGACACACACACACCACACACACCCACACCCACAGACACACACACACACACAGACACACACACAGACACACACCACTACGAAGACACACCACATACCACAACACCAGACACACACACAGACACACACCCACCACAGACACACACACACACGAAGACCACACACATACACACACACCCACGACATCCCCGCACTGTCCACCCGCGCATCGGCTCAGGTGGAGTCCACCCTGGAGGGGGGAGGTGACACCGGGGCAAGAAGAAGGGGACTGGATGCAGCTCTTGCCACGGGGCAGGGGCGCCCAGTGTGCTGGCAGCATGACCAGGGCTCATACGTGGGGTGGGGAGACTGTGCCAGCCTGATGGCCAGCGGGGTCTCCAGGGTACCCAGGGGGCTGCCTGGGCTGGGCACTTCCCCGGGGCACCCAGAGAAGTACGGGGTTTGGGGTCTTGTGTCCACCACCCGCCTGGAGCTAGAAGGAGACACCCCGTACTGGGAGGGGGCTACGGACAGGCCTCAGCTTACTCCTGTGTAAATTGGGCTGCATAGACGTGGTGTCCAAGGGTCCCACAGGCTTATCTGCTGGCCCTGGACCTCCACCCCTGTCCCAAGATGCTCCTGGTCCTGGGAAAATGCTTTCCTCCTCCCTCAAGGTCCTTCTGAGCGGAGGGCAGCCTGGGGGCTTGGAGGACCGAGGACCTGGGTGGGCAGCACGTGGCCGAGCAGCGACCCTGGTGTGGGACCGAGGTCAAGACCCTCCTTGTCGGAGCCCCGGGGCCTCATTAGGAAGGGATTCCAGAGGTAGTGCCCTGGCTGGGTGAGGAAGCCTTAGGAAATGAACGGGGAACAGGGACGGGAGAGGTGGAACGGGGGACAAGGGAGGCTTCTGAAGTCCTCACATCGCCCCTGGAGCCCGCAGGTCCTGCCCCTGTGCCCCCCTAGGGCCAGGGAGGGCTGCTGCCTTGACTACACCCAAACAAAGGTGTGGTTTTGTTTTCTGGTTTCCCTGCCTGGGGCGTCATGCCGGTGCTGACACCAGGGGGCAGGCTGTGTCCACTGTGCTCAGTGAAGCCTCTGGAGCGGGAAGGGACGGCTCAGGGGTCAAGCTGGGCGTCCCCTGCCCCCAACCAACATGTACCTCTTACTATAGTCCTGCATGTGCACAGTGTGAGCCTGCTCAGAGGCAGGTAGGGACTCTGAGATGCTCTCTGGACACATACACGTCCTGTGCCTCTCACCCTGAGCAGGGTGCTGGTTGGGCCCGGGGGCCGGAGTCAAAGGTCCCGGGAGGTCCCAGCCCTCCAGGAGCTCACAGCCCAGAGGGGGAGGTGGGTCAAGGCACAAGAGGGATCCGTGTGAAAGGAAAGACAGACACTGTCGGGAATGAAGCAGGGTGAAGGAGGGCGGCCAGGGGCCCCTGGGTAGGGGGGGGGGTGTCTCACAGGCCTCCAGGGTGGCCCTGATGCTGGGACCCAGAAGGACAAGAGGAGCCAGTCCCGCACACGTCTGCAAGCAGTGTGCTGCTGGGGGACGAGCAAAGCTGCAGAGACTCGGAGGCACAGGAGGGTTTTGTCCGGAGAGGAGCTGAGAGGAGCCAGTGTGGCCGGAGAGAGCTCAGGGAGGGAGGAGGGCGGGCCCGGGCCCCAGCCTGGAGGATGGGCTGTTTGTCTGTGCTGGGGGACACATTCACCTTACTTGGACCACCTCACACTTTCTGTGCCGTCTCCCGGCTCAGGCTCGGCTGGGAGCCTCAGCCCCACGGTCACCCAGGAGGCCATGGCTGCATCCTCAGCTGAGGCTCGACTGGGGCAGGGTCCGCCTCCAAGACCGCGACCGGGCACGTGCTCTTGGCAGATTCGGCTGGCCTGGGGGGTCTCGGGACTTCTGTGTCTCACCCGGAACCTCTGCAGGTTCTTGTCACTGGGCCTCCTGGGCAGCTCATGTTATCTGCTCTTGCTTCGTCAAGAGAGACACACACACAGACACACACTGACACAGAGAGAGAATGGACCCGGGAGAAAAGGAACCAGAGACCCACAGGCTTTCATGAACCAGCTTGAAGGCACCATCGTTATATCTCTCTCCTCAGAACCGGTCACACGGGCCTTCCACCGGGGAGGGGAGGGTTGTCGCAAGGATACAAGAGGCTGTTTAGTAAAAGAGGACATGTCAGAGAGAGACCCTGTGCACGCTGTGACACCCAGCCTGACGCCAGCAGGACACGGGCCGGTCCTCCCGTGGCCCAATGAGAAACCGGGAGATGCAGAAGGCCGGACGGTCACACCACAGGGGAGAGCATCCTCACGACCCAGGGCCAGAACGGTTCACAGGCCTCTGGGCCAAATTTTGCACCAAAGCCAGTGCTTTCCCCGGGATGGAGACCAGACCCGTCCCAGTCCAAGGGACGGCCCCACGGAAGCAGGCGTCAGAGATGCGGGTGTCCTGGGGAGGACTCGGGCAAGTGAGACCCAAGGGAGGCAGCGGTGGTCGCCTTCAGAGGGGCAGGTTTCCTCTGGGACCAGCCGCCCGGTGCAACGTGAGGAAGCAGAGTCCCCAGAGACAGCTGTGACGGGCTCCCGCCGGAGAGAGAGTCCTCAGGCAGAGAGGAGGGACCGGGGGCTCCTGGGGGACGCTGCCAGCCTGCTGGGAACCGGCCCTCCGGCTGTAGGTGCACCAGGTGGCAGAGGGACCTGAACGGGACAGCGGTGCGTGGCCGGCCTCGCTTTCCCCATCCAAGGCCAACGTCCTCTGCAGCCCTTGCCACTCCGCCCCTCGTCTCAAAGCAAAGTGGTCTCTTCACTCAGGCGTTCCCTGGTGCCCGTTCAGGACAAAGATGCCGTCCCGGGAAGAAAGAGGAGAACCGGCGGGGCTCCACCCAGACCCTGGGGCCCTGGCAGACACGCCGGCACTCGGCCTGTGGGCCACGGCCCTCTCCTGCCCCCACCGGCACCGTCTGCCCTCTGGCCCCCTGACCCCACCTCCCAGGAGGACGAATCCAGCCCGAGGACCGCCTCGGGCGGCCGGGAAGAAGCTGGGTGGAAGGACAGGTGAGGGAAGACACAAGGGGTGTTCTCGACTCCCAAATCTGACGACCGAAGTCTGGGAGGCGAGAGGAAGATGGGGGGAAATGCAGGGTGTGCATTTGCACATCTTCTAAGAGGAGAGGTGGGTGGGTGACCCAGGGACTCGGGCGGAGACCTGACGCCTTCAAGGGAGCCGGGAGAGGATCCGAGAGAACCAGAGCAAACCCACAAAAGCACAGGGGCGGCGGAAGGTGCCGGAGACATACGTGTGCGGGTTCTCCAGGGCCCCCACCCTTCGCTCTATGTGTGTGTGTGTGTGTGTGTGTGTGTGTGCGGTGGTGTGTGATGGTTAAAAACCTTGGTGAATATGCTTATGTGTCTTCTAGGGTGAGGAGGGCCATGGGGACGGCGCTCCCCCTTGCTGGCTGTGGCCCAGAGCACCTCCTGGGTGTGGTCCGGGGCTCCCTTTTGGGATCCAGGTGCGTGCTCACAGCGGGAGCAGACAGGGTGCTGAGGGCAGGCATGGACGCATCCACAAAGGAGCAAGGACATAAGCGGTTTCTGTCAATGACAGCACCTTACGCATATCAATTCACCTGGTTATTCGAGAGAAGGTGAACGTCCACTACGTTGCGGGAAGGTTCTGGGGACTTGGACTTAGAGCAATGAGCCAACCTAGTTCCTGCTCGCATGGAGCTGACCTGGAGCAGGGAGGGTTCACTGAGCAATTCTGGTGGCAGCAGTGTGGTCTCGCTGGGATCAGCGGGCTCGTCCAGCAGCTTAGGACCAAGCCAAGTGAGGCCCGCGGTGGAGGGGCTATGCCGAGCTACCCCGGAGAAGCAAGCCTCGGTTCCCTTGGCCTGTCCTTAGATTTCCCATCTGTCAAATGGGTGTGTAGGGAAACACGCCCCTCGATTTGTCCGTGAACTTGGTCTCGACTCTTCCGGGCAGATGAGGGAAGAACTTCCTGGTGGTCGGTCTCCCCGCTGGTAACTCCAGGAGAGGGGTTGACAATCACCAAGGGGATGGGGCGGCACCCCGGGGGAATGGCTAGGGATCCTTTTCTGGTTAGCGGCCAAGCTGGACCGGGAGCCCTGGCCTCCAAACTCCGTCCTCACCTCCCTACCGCCCAGATCCTCCCGCTTGCATCCCTTGCTGTGACCTCCGCCTGAGGTCCCGGAGGAGGCCCGGGAATGTCTCCCAGGAAGGAGGGGCTCTGTGGTCGAGCATGTCTTAACCCTGGAAGGAGCAGGAAGACAGGGCTCCCCAGACCTTAATCTCCAAGGGCAGGTGGGGGCAGGGCCTCTAGCCCAGTGAGTGCATGCACCTCCCTTTTCTTACCGGAGGGCAGAACCTTCTGTCTGGAGCAAGGGCCAGCGTTTTCCCGGGAGCCCAGCAGACGGCTCTGGAAAGCTCAGGGTAGACCCAGACATCAATGTCAGGCCCCGCGGGGCCTCGGTACCGGGACCGGGCGACAACAGGAGACGTGTCTCTGTGGACAGATGCCAGGTCTCAGGC
Source organism: Lynx canadensis (assembly GCF_007474595.2). NCBI lineage: Eukaryota > Metazoa > Chordata > Mammalia > Carnivora > Felidae > Lynx > Lynx canadensis. Next base: position 92,169,687 of record NC_044315.2, read on the forward strand.
CACCTGCCACGGGCTCTGCCCTCGAAGTTCTGGGTGACCTTGGACAAAACCTCAGTGTTCCGTGCTTATAAAAAGAAGCGATGGGTTCCTCATGGGCTCATCAAGCTGTGCTTCTGGGATTGGGGGTCGGGCCTCTAGGGGGCCGTGGACGTTCGGGGAGTCCACGCCTCATCCCGGTGTCACCCTGAGCAGCTCTGTCCTGTGTTTGCCACACAGGGCTTCTGCCTTAGGTACCGTCGGGACGGCGTACGCCCGCACCCGTATAGGTGAGGTTTGAAACCGTAAGGGCAGGTGAGCGCTGGGCCAAGCCTGTCCCTCCGGGTCTCTGCCCCTCTGTCCCGTGTTGTCCTGTGTGCTCAGGGGGGACCAGTGGGTATGCAGGCTGGTGGCTCGGTCTACAGGAGTCCAGCTGAACCTGCAGGTCATTCTTTTACCAAATCCCACGGTCCCGCACTCGCTAAGGCCTGGCCTCGACCCACAGCCCCCATCCTGTCCCTGATCCCACGCTGGTCACGGGGAGCAAATCTGCAAGCTCTTCTGAGACCAGCAGGCCGGGACCCCAGGAGCAGACCCAGGGAGAGGAGAGGGCTCCCCCTGCATCCGGCAGAGGAGCTGAGGGTGGGGCAAGGGGCCCAGACCCACATGTGAACGAGGGCATGTTCGGAGGGGCCCGTGTGCCCAGCAGGCTCGCCCCGGGCTGGAGAGAAGGCCTTGCACTTTGGAGAAGGCTGGGAGGGACGAAGGTCCAGCCTCCCTCATCCACTGTGGGGGTTGGGGCCGCCTTGCCGTTCAGGCTCCACACGCTGCCACTTGGGGCAGGTGGTCTGGACCTTCTGGACTCGTGCTTCCTTGCAGGCACATGTGCAGCGGCCTCCCTCGCAGACCTCGCCAGAGGGGACACAGCACAGGAACATTCAGACCGTGCAAAGGAAGATGCCACGTGGGGGACCTATCGGGTTGTGCTCACTGGAGAGGTCACGGTGCTCAGCACCAGCAGGGACCTGAGTTCCCCAGCTGAATTAGGGAAGGAGGAAGGGAAGGAGGGGAGGGGAGGGAAACCATAGAAGTGGGTCCACACCAGGTCAGGTCAGAGGTCCGGTCAGAGGGCGTCACAGCTCGGGCCCTGGAAGGGGGCACAGGACACGTCCTTCTGTCCCTCCAGCGCTGACCTGCCTCCACGTAGGACCTGCTGACCTCCTGGATCGTCTCCACCTCCTCCGCAAACAACGCTGAGTGTTCCCAGAAGGGGGACAGCGGGCAGGGGCCAAGGAGGGGCTTCCGGAATCCTGTGCCCTGGGGGACTCTGGGACAGCCTTCCAGGTGGCCCTTTTATGTCCTCCAGGGCACCAGGCCACGATTCCTACCTCATCTCTCAGGGAATGCACCAACCATCTAGAAGGCCCGTTATGTCCCCATGTCACAGATGGGGGACACCGAGGCTAATAGCACAGCCTGGGTCACTAGTAAGATGACCTGGGTCAGGAAGCCCATCTCCTTGACTTTGGATTGTCCTACCCGCAGGCATGCATCTTGGCGTCCTGGGGCTCGGGTCCCTCCTCCTGGGGGATCCCACCACCCGTCAAGGGCCCCTACCCACTGAATTCAGGGGAGCAGAGCTGACCAACCTGCCTGTGGTCCCCACATGGGGCTGGGGAAGGGCCGACCGGGGCTCTGGGGGCTCTCCCAGTACTAGGGGCCAGCCGGTCCCCTGCAGGATGAGGACTTCTCGCTGGGGAGCGGCTGGGGCCTCTGCTTCCTCACATTGTCACCTGGGCTGCCGGTCCCCAGACCAGAAACCTGCCCGTCTGAAGGTGCCCAGCGCTGCGTCCCTCGGGTCTCACTTGCCCGAGTCCCTCCCCGGGACGACCCGCATCTCTGACGCCTCCTCCCGTGGGGGTCGCCTCCCCTTGGACTGGGACGGGTCTGGCCTCCATCCCGGGGAACGCACTGGCTTTGGCGCATTATTTGGCCCAGAGGCCTGTGAACCTTCTGGCCCTGGGTCGTGAGGGATGCTCTCCCCTGTGTGGTGTGACCGTCCGGCCTTCTGCACCTCCCGGTTTCTGTTTGGGCCACGGGAGGACCAGCCGTGTCCTCTCTGGCGTCAGGCTGTGGAGTCACGGCACAAACACGGGTCTCCACCCCGAGACCATTGTCACCGAAGGGGCCTCTTTTTTCCCACCTAATCCTTAATCCATTGTGATTTCAATATCAATGGAGAAAAAGTCTGTTTCAAACGACCACAAAGTACAAAAATGAATCTGTCTCGTCTGAAAATTCGGTGCAGACCAAAGGTATCTCTTGTGAGATTCCACTTGAAGGAAACCTCCAGACTAGGTAACGGAACACGGAGAGAAAGCAGACTGGGGGTTCCCAGGGGCTGGCGGGGGCACGAAAGGGGAGTGAGGGCTCTGGGTACACGGTGACCCTTGGGGATCGAGATATTCTGCAGCAAAATTCTGTGGCGCGGTTCACAGCGTTGTGAGCGTACCCGGTGCTCAGGATTTGCACAATGCAAAATAAATAAAACTTTTTATTGAAGATTAATATAGATTATAACTAATGAACAAATAAAGTAACAGCTAAAAAGTAGAACAGAAAAAGTATAAGGGAGAAGAGGAAGAGATATTCTGGTGGGGGGTCGGGGTCAGGGATTGGAGAATAAATTTGAAATAAAATATAACAAAAATAAAGTAAACACCCCGTGTAGGCCTTCAGGCCCTTGATTTGTGGCTGGCATCCATGTGGGAGCAAGGGCGGGGGCAGGGGCGGGGAGAAGGGCAGTGGCAGGAACAGTGTTGGGAGCAAAAGCGGGAACAGTGGAACCAGCAGAAGCAGGACCCAGCTGACTCTGCTCAGGTGCCCGCTGTCCCCGCACGGGTCCCAGGTCCCCTGCTGGCTCTCCGGCCCCTGCAGGAGTCGCTCCAGACGCCACCCCTGCCTGCAGAGCCCCCGAGGCACACGATGCTGTTGGGTTGATCTCTGGAGCCGCACCGGCTTCCGCTCCTGCCCCGGACTCTTGAGAAGGAAACAGAGAGATGGTTGCAGCGGCTCCGAGGCCTCAGGGTGAGAGGAGGGAAGGTCTCCCCCCCACCCAGCGACGGCCTCTCCAGGGGCCTTGGCAGAGACACAACTCACCCCGGAGCCTCCCCGAGAAGCCGCGGCCAGGAAGCCACACGAGGACCTCTGCCCCCCTGCAGGCCACAACCCGGGGCTCTCAGTCTCTGCTCCTGGCCCCACACCAGCCCGCGGGGGCTCCTCCCTGGGTGGCCCAGCACCGCCCGGGCCCCGTGAACACACATCTCCCACCCCAGCCTTCTCACCCTCGGGCTCTGGCTCCGGGGGCTCCGGGTCCTGATCCCAGGACCGGTGAACCAGGACCCTGTGGAGGGGCCAGGGCGGTGAAGGAGGCCTTCCCAGGCCAACTCCCGGCCCTGCTTCCGGAGACCTCCGTGTGGCCACTCTCTCCCTGGGTCCAGGGTGGCCCTGCTGGGCGACGGGGCACACGCACAACTCTGTAGGACAGGTGAATCGGGATTCCGACAGTCGCCTCCCGATTTCATCGGTTGATTTCTATAAGACAGTGACCCGCGGACGGCCCGGAGACATCACAGCCCCGCCCAGCCATCCTCAGTGTCCTTCCACCCTCCCTCCCCGCTGCTCCCAGATTGGACACAGACCTGAGTGTGCACAGACCTGTGCCTGGGACACAGTGACATCCACCAGCAGGGCTTGGGATGAACCTTGGGGACGAGAGGGCCAACCCAGCACAACCTGTCCCTCCTAGCCAGCCTTGACAGGGGTGTGAGCCTGACCCACCCACCAGGCATCTGACCCCTTCATCAGCCTGCACCTGCTCAGGTGGGCCCTCCACACACGACCCCTCCTTCCACGCACGCGCACACACACACACACACACACACACACACGGGAGGGGACCTGGGGCCGCTCAGGTCAGATCAGAGCGGTATCAGGCTGGACTGGATGTCTCTGGGTCTCCTGTGTTACCTTTGGGTCCCTGCGAGCTAGAGACCTGAGGCGTCCTGTGCACGACCTGACCCACTGTCTCCAGGGTCGGGAAGCGTCGCGGCCGCAGGCTCCCCCGGGCCGGCAGCCGCGGGACACGGGCACACAACAGGAGAACATGTTCGTCAGGCAAAGGTGTCCCAACGAATGAGCCCAGTCGGGCGCTGTCTCCAGAATGTGGGTGCCTGGTGACCCGGGTTCCGAGTTCTGTTGGGGTCTGTTACCAAGTAGGTGAGGTCATTTCCTGGGGTCCCCTTACCCGGCTTCCTGCTCCTACAAGAGCCCCTCCCAGGCTGCAAAGGGGCTACCCTCCACCCCATGCCCTGTCCCTACAGTGACACCAACACAGCCCAGACACGTCCCCGCGAGGCCTGGTGTAGCCGGTGCCGCAGCTTTGGGGCCACAGAGCTGGGTTCAGCCCTGGGTTTTCCTCCTGACCAGTGCTGAGACCCTGCACAGAACCCGTGCCTCCTAGGGCCCCCAGGTCTCCCCGTCTGCACAGTGGGGTATTGTGGCATCTACTTGTAGGGGCGCCATCAGGGAGCCACCTGTAGACACGTCCCGTGCCTGCTATCCCGTGAGGCTCGTGGGCACACGTGGCCGTGGAAGGACGAGGAAGGGGTGGGCCTGGCACGGAACACACTCACGCGGGCCTGGGTCCTCTCCGGGTCCAGGCACAGCCACCCCTCCTGCCTGGGTCCCAGGCCCAGGGAAGGTGGAGGTGAACTCGTTCAGACCCTGTGCCCACCAGACACGCATGCCAGGGGCTCCATTACATTTGGGCTCGGGTCTCAGCGCCTGGTCTGGGCCTACGTGCTAGGCGGTCCCCACTGTGGCTCCCAGCCTTCCCGATTCCTGGTCCCACGTGCCTCTGTCACCCCCTCCCCTCCTGGGTGGACGGCCCGTGTGACCGGGTTCTAAGGGCTAGAATATGATGACCGGGTGTCATTTCTGGGCCGATTCATAGAATTTCTGGTTTCCTGTCTCGTGGGTCCATTCTCTGTCTCTGCCTCGGACTCTGTCTCTCTCTTTGTGTCTCATAGGCGCAGGTCCTGTGGGCTCCAGGGTCCAGGTGACAACCCTCAGAAGCCTCCCTTGTGGCCCGTGTCCCTCCCCTGGCCCGGTGCTCAGGTCCCTCATGAGGCCTCCTCTCCCCAGCCAGGGCTCTGCCTGGGGAAGAACTTCCTAATGAGAACTTCCTAATGAGCCCGTGGCTCCAACAAGGAGGCTCTTGACCTCGGTGTCCACACCAGGGTCCACTGCTTGGCCACGTGCTGCAAACCCAGGTCCTCGGTCCTCCAGGCCCCCAGGCTGCCCTCCGCTCTGAAGGACCTTGAGGCAGTAGGAAGCATTTTCCCAGGAGGGGAGAACAGAGGGCCAGGGATGAAGATCCCAGGACACAGACTCATCTATGAGCCTGTGGGACCCTTGGGACACTGTCAACGCAGCCCAGTTTAGGAGGAAGAGGCTGAGTCCTTCTGTGCCGTAGCCCATCCACACTTCCTAGCTCCAGGGGCCCAGCGTGGTGGACGCAGGACCCCAGGCCCCGTCCTCCCCTAGTTCCTGGCATCCCCCCGGACACCTTGGGGACCCCCTGACCCTCAGCCGGCACGTCCTCCTCCCCATGCTGTGGGTCCCGGGCTATTGCCAGGAATCCTGATGTCCCTGCCCCATGGCCCCACTGCCTCCAGCCTTTCTCTTCTTTCCCCCGTGTTACCCACCCCCTCCCAGTGTGGACTCCCCTCTGATCTCCAGTGGGACAGTCAGAATATGTGTGTGTGTGTGTGCGTGTGTGTGTGTGTGTGTGTGTGTGTGCACGTGCCTTTCTGGAGATGCCCAGAGGTCACAGCCTCACACGGATGGGGTGGATAGGGACCCCCGAGCATCTCAGGAGCTCTTATTCCCAGGGAGAACCCCATGTGGGGGTAGAGGCTGGCCTAGGATTGGAGACCAGCCCTGCTCTTTGGACCCTGCACACCTCACTTGTCCTAGGCCAGTCCTCGCCTCTCCTGACCTCAGTGACCCCCTGTCCCTGAGGGTCAGACGGGGAAGTGCATCAGCGTGGCCATGGCCCAGGCTCGCCCCCGGGGTAGGTGGATGGGAGGTGCCCCGGGCACACAGGCCTCCCTCTCCAGGGTCAGCCGGGTCTGTGTCATGGCCAGGTATGCCCAGGGACCGGCACTCAACACCTGTGGATGATCCGGAGGTGACGTTGACGTGCATGACTGCAACCGCTCCCCACCTGGCTGGTCCCCCATGTTCCCACCTCCGCCAACTACTCTGGAACCCCAACCTTCCTGAGCCCCAGAACCATGCCCTCCCCATCCAGGCAGGCCTCAGGGTGTGAGGCCAGGTGGGTTGGACATCTGGGGGCACGACACCAGTGACTACACCCACCACACCCAGCTGGCCTGTACTGCAGACTCCTCCCCGGGGTCCAGGTGCTTGGACCCTGTGGCATGGCTGGGCCAGGGCTCCAGGAGGCAGCAGTGGAGGCCGACTCAGGGCAGGGAGAAGTCGGTCCGCCCCTTGCCCTTCTCCTTTCCTCCTTCTGCCTTGTCTTCCTGGCAGGACCTTGGACAGAGGGCCGGCCTGTGCCTGGCTGCAGCCCTGGGCGGAGTCAGAGGGTGGGAAGAGGCCCCTGGAGGTCAGGGGGCACCTCCAGGAAAACCAAGTGTCAGGGGGCTACTTTAACTGGCCATCCCCCGGGCACTCAGTGATTTCAGCCCTTTGTATACATGAGCCGTGACCCCGGGACCGGGTATCAGCCCATTCCTCACCCCAAGAGGCACGTATCCTCCCCAGCCGAGGCCCCGTCGGTGGCCGGCCCTCCCTCCAGCCCCAAGAGGTCCAGCTGCTCCACAGGCTCTACATCTTTCCCGGCTGGAGCCCGAGCAGCCATCAGGGGCCTGGATCCGGGCCCTGGAGCCCCTCAGGGAGGACAGGTGAGACCGGGCAGGAGCCAGGAGAGGGCCGAGTGGAGGCTCCTTGAGGTCATGGCCTCCTGCTCGGCCCAGACCCAGGTGTGTGCCGACCCCTAGGGCATCTGGGCCCAGCTGCCGGGCAGGTTCGGGGACAGAGACCACAATGTGGCTCCTGGTAGCTCACAGGTGTCCCTGTGTCCTGTAGCTAGACCTGTCCTACCAGCTGGACTCCCTCCTGGTCGGCCAGCAATATCTGTGGCCAAGAGGAACAGGCCACCGTCAAGGTCTGGGAAGAATGAGTGGCCAGGCAGAAGGGGAAGGCTCGCCCTCGGCTCAGGCGGTCCCTGCCGGGCTGGCGGGGGCTCCGGAGGTGGTTTTCCAGCTCTCTGCTGACCAGCCCTGTGCCCAGAAACAGCTGCCTCCCTTCTCTGGGCCTCACTCTCCTGCTCTGTGAAATGGGTGATGCAGAGCGATCACTCCCACGGCAGGAACAAGGCGGGACCCCAGGGCCCGGGATGTCCTCCCGGTCCTTCCCAGAGACATCAGGCATCAGCTCAGCCTTAGCCTCCACACGCCCCGGGGCAGCCTTGGGCGCTCACGAGCTCTGTGTCTCAGGGTCCGCAGGCACAGCTCCTCACTGCCCCTGTCCCCCCAGCCGGCGGGCGCCACCGCATCACCGGTGCCGGCCTGGACATGACGATCAGCAGCTTGGACGAGAGCATCCGCCGAGCTGCAGGGGGCGCGTCCCTTGGTCCCCTCTCCGAGACCCCTCCGGGTACAGACCTCACTTGAACAACTCCTCTGACAGGAGACCATCTCTGGACCTGCCGGGGAATCCAGCCCCGGGAGGAGGCGACGACCTGCTCTGCTCTACAGAGGAGGAGACTGAGGCAACATCATCCTCCCAGGCAGGGGCCTGGGAATCCATGCTTGCCTGGGGGCAAATACCAAGCCCGCGAGCTCCCTCCACATCTAGGATGCCGTGGCTCTGACGACACTGCCTGGTCACGTCCCCTGCGCCTGGCAAGCTGCGGTGACCCCCGACTCCTTACCTGACGTCCGAGCCCCGTGTGAACTGGGCCAGATGCCCTCCCCAGGGTGTTCCCCTCCCCCCCCCTAGTGTTTTCCTCCCCCAGGGAGCCCACCATCCCTGCCCCTCGAGCCCCCTACCACCGCCCCCCTCCATGGCTCCCATGCAGAACACCCTCATCTCTAAGGCTGGCTTCAGAGGTCACCTCCTCGGGGTCCTGCCAAAGCCCAGGCTTCGGTCAGAGCGACCCGGGCTCACACCCACAGGGGGGCCACGTCTGAGTCCTGTGACACGCAAGCTCTATGCCAGCTTCTGGGACCTCGGTGCTCTTTTTGAAGATGGGGTCGGTGGCTCCGACCTCCGGTGGGTGTGTGGGGGATGAAAGCAGGGAGGTGAAGGTGTCCGAAGTGGGGGAGCTTGTGGGGAGAGGGGGCTCTCGGGAAGGCAGGGGGTAGGGGATGGGGAGGAGGGAAAGGCGGCCTGACCTGCCCCCTTAGACTGGTGTCCACCTCCCCCTCCCCCTGCTCAGCCACGCGCCCGGATGAACAGTGGAGTGGAGTGTGGGGGCCAGGTCAGCAGGGTGGGGGTCTGTCTCGTTTCCCTCTTGACCCGTGTCTCCATACCCGCTGCGTCCAGCCGCCCTGCCTGGGTGGAGTGGCCGCGGCCCCAGGCCTAAGAGGATGTGAGGGTCACTGAGCGGGCGGTGGGGATCGGATACGTGCGACCCCAGGTGTCGTGGGCTCCTGCCGCGAGGTGGTCCCGTGCGCGCAGTCCCATGGTCCCGGCGCACCTGCGCAGGCTCCACCTGCCTCGACCTTTGGTGGGAGCACCCCCCCGCCCCCAAGGCTCCCCCGCCACATCCTGCCCGAAGGTGGGAGCCAGGGGCCACTCTAGCCGGACTGGTGAAGCTCCTCCTCCAAGCGCTCGTGGAACAGTCGGGAAACTGAGGCCAGGAGAGGCAGGGACTGGCCGGGGACCCACCAGGGGAGCAGAGCCTAGAGGGGCTGGGGGAGGTTTCGGGCTCCTAGGCCAGGGCTTCACTTTCCCAGGGGGTTTTCGAGGGAATGAGAGCCTCTAAGATCCTGGAGGACCACTGAACCCATCCCGTGTGGGGTCCTTTCCTCTGGGCATCCCCGAGTGGGCACAGGTCCACGCAATTGCATGGAAACACAGTCCCCCGCCCCCCAGTAACTAACCACTCGCGTGGGGGTCAAAGGATGAGTGGACCCTGGAGGTGACAGGGGTTGGGGGAGAAAAGAGCTGTGGGGCGGGGACATTGTCTTCAGGGAACATGCCCAGGAGGGGAGCCACGCCAGGCCGATGGCCAGGGGATCCCCAAGATGCCCCCGTGTGTATCACAGGCACCCCCATTCTAGAGAAGCCCCCACTCAGCTCCCGTGGTTGGAGACCTTCGAATGCGCAACGTGTTCTCATGCTGTGTCCTGATATCTCGAGGCCGTGGTCTCAGGAAAGCCCACAGGGAGAGCCGTTTCCCACGTGCAGATGGTGGGTCCGGTCTCACCCCCGAAGCCTCTGGTCACGTGCCCGGAGGGACGCAAAGGTGACACCGGGAGGCCCAGGGCTGGCCGGTCTAGCCTGACACGGCCCTGATCCGACTGGTGAGTCGCACGAGCCTCCCTGTGTCTGTGAGTGTGTGTGAGGCTGTGTGTGTGTGTAAGGATGGGACGTGGGGGGGAAGCCACCCAGAGCAGGAGCAGGCTGATGGGAGGGTCCTGTCCACACCCCAGGTCAAGGGTGACTGGGAGGGACAGGGTGAGTTGTGTAGAGCTACAGGACACAGGGACACATTCTGGTGTCCGTCCCCGAGCCCGGCCGGAAGCTGGGGTCCAGGTGCCCTAGTGGTCGGCACACACCAGGGTCTGGGCTGAGCAGGAGGCCATGACCTCAAGGAGACTCCACTCTGCCCTCTCCTGTGTTCTGTACCAGGCCCACGCCTTCCTCATCCTTCCACGGCCACGTGTGCCCACGACCCTCATGGGATAGCAGGCACGGGACGTGTCTACAGGTGGCTCCCTGATGGCGTCCCTACCAGTAGATGCCACAAGGACCCCAATGTGCAGACGGGGAGACCGGGGGGCCCTGGGAGGCACGGGGTCTGTGAGGGGTCCCAGCACTGGTCAGGAGGAAAACCCAGGTCTGAACCCAGCTCTGTGGCCCCAAAGCCGCGGCACCAGCTACACCAGGCCTCGCGGGGACGTGTCTGGGCTGTGTTGGTGTCACTGTAAGGACAGGGCATGGGGTGGAGGGGAGCCCTTTGCCGCCTGGGAGGGGCTCTTGTGGGAGGAGGAAGCCGGGTATGGGGACCCCAGGAAGTGACCTCACCTCTCTGGTCACAGAGCCCAATTGAACTCAGAACCCGGGTCACCAGGCACCCACGTTCTGGAGACAGTGCCCGACTGGGCTCATTCGTTGGGACACCTTTGCCTGACGAACATGTTCTCCTGTTGTGTGTCTGTGTCCCGCGGCTGCCGGCTCAGGGGAGCCCGCGGCCGAGACGCTTCCCGCCCCTGGAGACAGTGGGTCAGGTCGTGCACAGGACGCCTCAGGTCTCTAGCTCGCAGGGACCCAAAGGTAACACAGGGAGACCCAGAGACATCCAGTCCAGCCCGACACCGCTCTGATCTGACCTGTGCGGCCCCATGTCCCCCCGTGTGTGTGTGTGTGTGTGTGTGTGTGTGTGTCTGTGTGGATGGAGGGGTCGTGTGTGGAGGGCCCACCTGAGCAGGTGCAGGCTGATGAAGGGGTCAGATGCCTGGTGGGTGGGTCAGGCTCACACCCCCGTCAAGGCTGGAGGGCAGGGACAGGGTGTGCTGGGGTGGCCCTCTTGTCCTCAAGGTTCATCCCAAGCCCTGCTGGTGGATGTCACTGTGTCCCAGGGGCAGGTCTGTGCACACTCAGGTCTGTGTCCAATCTGGGAGCCACAGGTGGAGAGGGTGGAAGGACTCTGAGGATGATTGGGCAGGGCTGTGATGTCTCCGGGACGGCCGCGGGTCACTGTCTTTACAGAAATCAACCGATGAAATCGGGAAACGTCTGACCGAATCGCGATACACCTGCGCTACAGAGTTGTGCGTGTGCCCCATCGCCCAGGAGGGCCACCCTGGACCCAGGGAGAGAGTGGCCGCACGGAGGTCTTGGGAAGCAGAGCCTGGAGATGGCCTGGGAAGGCCTGCTTCACCGCCCTGGCCCCTCCACAAGGTCCTGGTTCACCGGTCCTGGGATCAGGACCCGGAGCCCCCAGAGCCAGAGCCCGAGGGTGAGAAGGCTGGGGTGGGAGATGTGTGTTCACGGGGCCCGGGCGGTGCTGGGCCACCCTGGGAGGAGCCCCCGGGGGCTGGAGAGGGGCCAGGAGCAGAGACTGAGAGCCCCGGCCTGCGGACTGCAGGGGGCAGAGGTCCTGGTGTGGCTTCCTGGCCGCGGCTTCGCGGGGAGGCTCTGGGGTGAATTGTGTGCCTGCAAAGGCTCCTAGAGAGGCCATCGCTGGGTGGGGGGGGGGGGGACCTTCCCTCCTCTCACCCTGAGGCCTTGGAGCCGCTGCAACCATCACTCTGTTTCCTTCTCAAGAGTCCGGGGCAGGAGTGGAAGCCGGTGCGGCTCCAGAGCCCGACCCAAGGGCATCGGGGGCCTCGGCGTCTCTGCGGGCAGGGGTGGAGTCTTGGGCGACTCCTGCAGGGGCCGGAGAGCCAGCAGGTGACCTGGGACTTGTGCGGGGACAGCGGGCACCTGAGCAGAGTCAGCTGGGTCCTGCTTCTGCTGGTTCCACTGTTCCCGCTTTTGCTCCCAACACTGCTCCTGCCATCGCCCTTCTCCCCGCCCCTGCCACTGCCCTTGATCCCGCATGGATGTCGGCCAAAAACCAAGGGGTTGAAGACCTATACAGGGTGCTTTTTTTATCTTATTTTATTTTTTGTTTATTATATTTTATTTCAAATTCATTCTCCAATCCCTGACCCCGACCCCTCACCAAAATGTCTGTTCCTCTTCTCCCTTATCCTTTTTCTCTTCTATTTTTTAGCTGTTATGTTATTTGTTCATTAGTTATAATCTATATTAATCTTCAATAAAATGTTTTATTTATTTTACGTTGCGCAATTCCTGAGCACTGGGTACGCTCACAACGCTGTGAACCGCGCCACAGAATTTTGCTGCAGAATATCTCGATCCCCAAGGGTCACCGTGTACCCAGAGCCCTCACTCCCCTTTCGTGCCCCCGCCAGCCCCTGGGAACCCCCAGTCTGCTTTCTCTCCGTGTCCCGTTACCTACTCTGGAGGTTTCCTTCAAGTGGAATCTCGCTAGAGATACCTTTGGGTCCGCACCGACTTTTCATATGGGACAGATTCATTTTTGTACTTTGTGGCCGTTTGAAATAGACTTTTTCTCCTTTGATATTGAAATCACAATGGATTAAAGATTAGGTGGGAAAAAGAGGCCCCTTCGGTGACAATGGTCTCGGGGTGGAGACCCCTGTTTGTGTCGTGACACCACAGCCTGACGCCAGAGAGGACACGGCTGGTCCTCCCGTGGCCCAAACAGAAACCGGGAGATGCAGAAGGCCGGACAGTCACACCACAGAGGGGAGAGCATCCCTCACGACCCAGGGCCAGAAGGTTCACAGGCCTCTGGGCCAAATAATGCGCCAAAGCCAGTGCGTTCCCCGGGATGGAGGCCAGACCCGTCCCAGTCCAAGGGGAGGCGACCCCCACGGGAGCAGGCGTCACAGATGTGGGCCTTCCCGGGGAGGGACTCAGGCAAGTGAAACCCGAGGGAGGCAGCGGTGGTCACCTTCAGACGGGCAGGTTTCTGGTCTGGGGACCGGCAGCCCAGGTGATAACGTGAGGAAGTAGAGGCCCCAGCCGCTCCCCAGCGAGAAGTCCTCGTCCTGCAGGGGACCGGCTGGCCCAGTACTGGGAGAGCCCACAGAGCCCCGGTTGGCCCTTACCCAGCCCCCATGCCAGGCCCCAGGCAGGTTGGTCAGCTCTGCTCCCCTGAGTTCAGGGGGGCCCTCGGCGGGTGGTGGGGTCCCCCAGGAAGAGGGACCCTGAGCCCCAGGATGTCAAGTTGCAGGCCTGCTGGTAGGCCAATCCAAAGTCAAGGAGATGGGCTTCCTGACCCAGCTCGTCTAGTGACCCAGGCTGTGCTATCAGCCTCAGTGTTCCCATCTGTGACATGGGGATGTAACGGGCCTTCTAGATGGGTTGGCGCATTCCCTGAGAGATGAGGTGGAATCGTGGCCTGGTGCCTGGAGGACATAAAAGGGCCACCTGGAAGACTGTCCCAGAGTCCCCCCAGGGCACAGGATTCCGGAAGCCCCTCCTTGGCCCCTGCCCGCTGTCCCCCTTCTGGGGACACTCAGCGTTGTTTGCGGAGGAGGTAGACATGATCCAGGAGGTCAGCAGGGCCCATGTGGAGGATGGTCAGCACTGGAGGGACAGACGGACGTGTCCCGTGCCCCCTTCCAGGGCCCAAGCTGTGACACCCTCTGACCGGACCTGGTGTGGACCCCGTTTCTGTGGTTTCACTCCCTCCCTCCTTCCCTAATTCAGCCGGGGATCTCAGGTGCCTGCCATGTGCCAAGCACTGTGAACTCTTCAGTGAGCACGACCCTACGGGGTCCCCCACGTGGCATCTTCCTTTGCAGGGTCTGAATGTTCCTGGCCATGTCCCCTCTGGTGAGTCTGGGAGGGAGGCCTCTGCCCATGTTACCGACAAGGAAGCATGAGTCCAGAAGGTCCAGACGACCTGCCCCAAGTGCCAGTGTGTGGAGCCTGGACAGAGGGTGGTCCCTGGCAGGGGAGGACCTGGGGCCACGCAGCCTGGAAGAGGAGAGGGAGCACCGTGGCGGCCTGGCGCTCAAGCCCGCTGGGAGACGGTGTCCTACCCGGACCGGCCTTGTCCCCAGGGCATTCGGGGTACCTGCGCTCCCAGGTGGCAGGCTGCCCCCGGCTGGCAGGAAAGGAGGTGCCCCTGGGGCAGGACAGAGCCCTCAGGCAGAGCGGAGCGTCGCCCGTGCTCTCACAGGGGCAGGTGCACTCGGGTGCCCTGAGGGGGCATCACCGGGACAGCTGTGCCTGCAGCTGGGGTCCCTATACCTGTCCCCTCCTCAGGCTCAGCAAAGGCCTGTCTGCATGGCGTTTACCCCCAAACACAAAGTCTGGGCCAGGGACCACCCTCTTCAAGGCCTTGCCCCCATTCTCTCCACCCACCTCAAGTTACCAAATGGACAACATTTCAGGTGGTGGTGGATGCCCAGAGATGTTTGTGTTTCTGGCACACGTTGTGACGTCGCTGGCATTTTAAAGATCAGGGCTTTGATTCAAAAGGGGCAGGATGCCGAGGACCCTGGACAGCTTTCTGGAGACCTGCCTCCGTGCTTTGCCGCACCCCCTTCCGACCGGCTCCGCTCCGGGCCACGGTCCCACGGCCTGGAGTCCTCAGATGGCCGAGGTGACGGCCTCGGCCTCTCACACCTTCCTAGAGCGAGCCAGCTGGGGTGGCAGGATGCACTGAGGTTTTCAACAAATGCTCCTCCCAGAGAGCAAGGCTCACTGGACGGGCTGCCAGAGAACAGCCAGCTCAGGGTTCCGGGAAGACACTCGAGGCTCACGAGCACTGAGGGGCATCGGAACGCCAGGCAGGAAGAGGGAGAGCGTCCGGTGTGCACAGGTGGGGAAGCCCAGCCGGCGAGAATTTCCGGAAACGGTGACCATCTCAGTGGCAGCCGATGTGGAGATCCACTTACAGCTGCCTGAGTTTCGATCAAACAGTAGAACAGCCTGCTCAGGAAAGACCAGAGTGGGTCCTAGCCGTCTCCTCCCTCCCAGCTCAGCGTGAGGCCTTGCACACGTGCAGAGGAGACACGAGAAGGTTGGGAAAGAGGTACGTCAAGGGTAGATTTGTAAATGGCCAGAACTTTGAATGTGTTTCCAAACCACACCCAGATCCACTGGCAAGAAACAGGAGCCTTCCTGACTTCAGGTGTTTGGGCCCAACCTCTGGGCAAGAACTTGCCAACAACTAGGAAGCCAGAATTCAAAGTAAAAACAGAATTAATGTAAACCATGTTTAAAGAACTAAAGGAAAGGGATGTCTGGGTGACTCAGTCGATTAAACGTCTGACTTCGGCTCCGGTCATGATCTCGCGGTTCGTGGGTTCGAGCCCCGCGTCGGGCTCTGTGCTGACGGCTCGGAGCCCGGAGCCTGCTTCTCATTCAGTGTCTCCCTCTCTCTCTGCTCCTCCCCTGCTCGTGCTGTCTCTCTCTCTCTCTCTCAAAAATAAGTAAACATTAAAAAAAATTTACAGAAACTACAGGAATGTATGTGGATAATGACTTATGGAATAGAGAAAATAAAGACATGGAAATTATAAAATTTTTTTGAATATTTATTTATTTTTGACATAGAGAGAGCCAGAGCATGAGCAGGGGAGAGGCAGAGAGAGGGAGACACAGAATCTGAAGCAGGCTCCAGGCTCCGAGCTGTCAGCACAGAGCCCGACATGGAGCTCGAGCTCACAGACGGCAAGATCATGACCCGAGCCGAAGTCAGACACTCAACCGACTGAGCCACCCAGGTGCCCCAAGACACGGAAATTATAAAAAAAAAATGCAATGGAAACTCTGGAGTTGAAAAGTACTGTCACTTGTGTGGAAGATTTTCTGGGAGAGCTCAACAGTATATCTGAGATGGCTGAGAAAGTATCCCACACATTCGGCAAACTGTGAAGGGAGACCAAGAGAAACCATCCGATCTGAAGAGCAGAAAAAATGAAGGAATAGGAGCAGAGCCTTCAGGCCGTGGAACTCAATCAGGCAGCATAGCCTTACTCACAGTCCAACAGAAGAGGAGGAAGAGAGAGGGAAGAGACAAGTATCTATTTAATACAAAAGAAGACAGTAAGCGACATGAGACATATAGAAAACAGATAGTGGAGGGCAGACATAAATCCAACCTTATCTAGAGTTCCACTAAATGTAAATGGATTAAACATTTCAATCAAAAGACAGACACTGTCAGACTGGATGGAAAACACCATCCAGCTCCATGATCTACAAGAGAAATGCTTCAGATTGAAGACACAAGGAGGTGAAAATAGCACGATGGAGAAAGAGACACCATGTGAACAGTGACCATGACAGCTGGAGAAGGTCTATCAAATTTAGAAAAATAGACTTTAAGACAAGAGAAATATTACTAGACACCAAGAGGGATATGCCATAGCAAATGGAGACTTGATTCTTCAAGAAGATAAAATAATTATAAATGTCCATGCATTCAACACCAGGGTCTTCCAAATTCATGAAGGTTCTCTCCGGTTCACTCTGACAAAAAAAAATGAATAATAAGCACCACAACCAAAACCAAAAATGAGAAAAGACACTTAAGCTCCCAGTTGGAGAGGAAGAAGCGAAATGGTCTTTCTCCACAAACGACTGGTTCTCTCTGTAGAAGATCTTGGGAATCGACAACAAGAAACTATAAAAATCAATAAATGAGTTTGCAGTGTCATCCACTGTGTTTCTGTGTACTAGCGTTGGACAGTCTGTAACGAAAGCAAGAAGACAATTCGAGTCACAATACTCCCCAAAAGAGTGACACGCTTAGCATAAATTTAACGAAGAAGTGCAAGGCTTGTGGGCTGACCTATAAGCCATTGCTCAGAGAGCTCAGATGTTGTACGTAGACGGAGGGATGTTCCATGCCCGTGGATTGGAAGAGTCAGTATTGTCAGGATGGCGAATCCCCCCGAATCAATATATAGATTCAATTCAATCACTGAGAAAATCCCAATGGGATTTTGGTGGGGTTTTTTGGGAAAGATACCAGCTGATCTTAAAATTTATATGGAATTGCAAGGGATCCAGGTAGTGAAAACAATCTTGAAAAAGAACAGTGTTGGAGGTCCTATACTTCTCAACTAAAAAGTATTGTTGGGGTGCCTGGGTGGCTCGGTCGGTTGAGCGTTCGACTTCAGCTCAGGTCATGATCTCACGGCCTGTGAGTTCGAGCCCCGCCTCAGGCTCTGTGCCGACAGCTCGGAGCCTGGAGCCTGTTTCGGATTCTGTGTCTCCCTCTCTCTCTGACCCTCCCCCGTTCATGCTCTGTCTCTCTCTGTCTCAAAAAAATAAATACATGTTAAAAAAATTTAAAAAAATAAAGGATAGACATATAGATTGATGGACTATATCGGAGAACATGGAAAGAAGCCCAACTATTTTTGTCTAATTGATCCTGACAAGGTGCCAGGGCAACTCATTGGTGAAAGGGAACATCTCCTACTAATTCTGCCACGATAATGGTGAAACCACTTGCAAAAAGATTAATTTAAGCTTGCACTGCACACATATGAAAAAACTAACTTAAGATAGAGCATAAATCTAAATGCAAGAGCTAAAGCTATAAAATTTCAAGAAGAAAACACAGGAGAAAATCTTCATGACCTTGGGCTAGCCAGATTTCTTAGATATACACCAAGAGCACGATCCATTTAAAACAAGACAGATTGGACTTCATCAAAATTAAAAACTTTTGTGATTCAAAAACACCATCATTTCCAAAATGTAGAAAGAACTCTTGAGTAATGAAATAATAGAGGAAGAGGAGGAGGAGGAAGAGGACAAGCCCTAAAAATGAAAACTCAGCTTAAAAAACGAGTAGAAGATCTGTATATGCGTTTCACCACAGAAAATGCACGAATGGCCAAAGTCCCGTGGAAGCGACTCAGCGCCACTAGTCATCAGGGAAATACACATCGAAGCACAACAAACACCCCCTTACACCCACTAGAACGGCATCAGCCGAGAAAATGGGCAAAAACAGGTGTTGTCACGGATGTCGGGAACATGAGGCCATCGCCCGTTTCGAGTGGGAATGTGAAAGTGCGGCCACCATGGAAAACACCCTGTCAGTTTCTCAAATAATTTCCTAGCGCTGCTGGATGACCCAGGAGCCCTCTCCTAGGCACGTACCCCACAGAGCTGGAGCCGTACGTCCGCACGGAGACCTTTACGCAGATGCGGACACAGCATCCCTCGCCGAGCCCCAAGGTGAAACGACCCAGATGCGCAGCAGGTGGGGAATGGACAAACAGAACGTGGTCTGCCCGTATGATGGAATATTATATCATTCGGCTGTGAAAAAGACCAAAACACCGGCCCCACTACCACGGGGATGTATCCCGAACACATGATACTGAGTGCAAGGCCACGTATTATATGGATCCCCTTGTATGAAATGTCCAGAAGAGAAAAATCCACAGGGCTGGCTTCCAGGGGCAGGGGTGGGGTTGGGAATTGATGTTGGGAATTATGAGGGACCTTGTTGGGGAGGTGGGAATGTTCTAAAAGTAGATTTTGCCGAAGTATGCGCAAGCCTGAAATAGAGCAAAAATCCCGAATTGTCCAGTTAACACGATGAACTCTAGCAGATGTGACGTACGTGCCGACAAAGCTGTTCAAAGGCAGCGTGACCTGGAAGCCGTTCTGTCCCTTGACGGAGGCGGAGGAAGAAGAGAGAACTGAGAAACATTTCCAATCTAACCCAGCAGTTCGATGGGAATGTCCGCACTGCTGGCACCTGGGGCAGGGTTGAAGGCGAGCCGAGTCACTCGGGAGTCACAGCAAGGTCACCAGACCAGCCTAGTTCTGGGATGGTTTCCGCTGAAACCCGCAGCGTCCCCCGCTTCCCCAAACAGAACAAAATCAGAACAGAGAAAGCAGACACGCTTGCTCTGTCCAACCTACAGCAAGGCGGTGACGGTGGGCTGACCCTTGGAAGTCACCGGGTCCTCCTGGCCCTGCCGCCAGGCGGTCAGTGCCGGGGGCCACGAGCCAGGCGCCGGCTTCACTTCCCCGCGCAACGGCCAAGCCAGCTGGAGCCTCGCGCACGCGGATATTGATGTTGGCTTTTCCACATGCACGGCAGACCGCATAATTGTTTGAGAGTGAGGACTTTTGAGACGGGCACGGTCCGTCTCTGGAGTCTTAAAGGTCAGCTGCTATGGGTTTAGAGATACATCCTGTTGCTTTGTCCCGGTGCCTCCTTCCTTGTTGCTGGAGATCAGCAGTGATGGTGGCCTGTGCAGGCCCCCCCCCCCCCCGTGTCACCGCTGCCGACCTCTCGCTGCCCAGCACCTGCCTGTCCCCCGATGCTTGCGCCCGCCGTCGCCCGCACCTCTCCCGGTAGAGCACCCTCACTGTGCCATCCACGGCAGGGCTGTCCTGACCGCAGCACCCACACCAGGTGCTGTGCTTTGCCTCCCACCGCCGGCTCAATCTGGCCGTGTGTCGGCTCATGTGGCTGGAGTCCAAGCTTCGGGGCGGGCTTCCGTGGGGTCACTCAGGGTCTGGGAACTCTCCATGTCTCTACTCAAGGGCCCACGAGCTTGGCTCATCCTGATGGGGTTCCTGTTGCGGCTCTCCTTGGTTTGTCTCTTGGTTTGTCCTTGGTTTGTCTCTTCCCGTGTCTCCCGGCTCGTTCCAGAGCCGTCACTGACCAGAGGATGGGGTCGCGGTTAGATCAGCCAGACTCACTGTGAAGGGCGGTCAGCATCCATGAGGATACCGGTCCATGGGGAGCAGGGAGGGTGGAGGCCGGGAACGGTTGCTGGGTCACCCGCCACGGTGCCACCAAAGGCTTCCTTGAGCCCCTGACTTCCGGCACTAACAGGGCTCCTGTGGGCCCAGCAGCCCAGGGACACTGTCAGCCCGTCACACTGGTCCCCCTGATGCCTAGGAGAACCTGAAAAGATGTGTTCGGCACCCACAAGGAAATGCCCAACGGCCCCAAGGGACATGGTGGCCGCAGACCAAATGGGGAGCAAACGAATAGGGGGGAAACCATGGCAATAATTGGATTATCCCCAAATTCAACCTCATTCCTAATGGCAACCCTGTTAAAATCCCTGGGGAATGTTCTTTGGGGGGTGGTGGTGAGATTATAGACAATTTACATGTTTTCTGAAAAGCATAAAATTACAACACAAATATATCGGCTTATATTTAATGTAAACAGCCTTTTAAAAAAAAAATTCTGATTATACAGCTGACCCTTGAACGACACGAGTTGGAATTGCGTGGGTCCACTTGCGACCCGGGATTTTTTTCAGGAAATACAGGCCAGCGCCGTAAATGTATTTTCTCTTCCTTTTGATCTTCCTCTGACGTTTCTCTTCTGCGGCTCCCTTTACGGTAAGAACACAGCGTGTGTTCACAGAACGGGCCAACTATGAGTCAGTCGACTGTTTGTGTGATCAGTACGGCTTCCAGTCACCAGCGGGCTATGAGCAGTTCAGTTTTGGGGGGAGGTCAAAAGTTTTATGTGGATTTTCAACTGCCCAGGAGGTGGGGTTGGGTACCCCAACCCCTGCGTTATTCAACAGCCAACCGCACAGAACTCAGAAGAGGCTGAAAATTTAAAAGTAGGAGTTAGACTCTCCCTTGTTCAGCTCCCCCACCCCCCAGGGTAGTCTTTCTATTAGTACTCAGAGTCTGGTAGGGCCATCCCGTAGGCAATTGCAAACAAGGGCTGAGAAAACCAGAAAAGGGGAGAAATGGGAGCGTGTCAAAGGGCATGGTGTTGTAGACCCCCCTCCCCAGAGCACCCCCGGGTGAGCCTGCCGCGGGAGGCGGCCCCTCGGTCACGCACAAGCCCCAGCGCGCACCAGCCTCTGAGGAGTTGGCTCCCTTCCCACCCCCTGGCCCCTCCACGCCTTCCGTGAAGGGGGACAAGACTCACGGCCTCTCCGAGGTCAAGGCCGATGGCACCTGTGAGCCGGCCTGCCGGGAGCAGGGGGAGGGCGCGGGGACAGGGCCTCCCTCCCTCGGCACTGGTCTCAAGGCCCCGCCTGCGACAACTTCAGCTGGGGTGGGCTGGGGACTGCCGGGGAGGCGAGGCGGGAGAACTTCAGGGTGGAGGGTGGGGGCCAGATTCCCCGGGGGGCAAACAGGGCCGGTTTCATTCTGTTCCCTCCTCAGCGGCCCCTGCTAGTGAGCCCTTCCTCTCTGCTCCTCCTAGTCGGTGAGGGAAAGCGCGCAGCCTGTCATCTGAGGCACAGGGACAGTTACCGGCCCTCAAGCCCCCTGCTCAGAACTGGCCCCAGCTGCAGAGTGAGGCGTCCGGTCCCCCGGAAGAAGCCCGGCTGAGAGGTCAGCATGTCCGTAATGAGGCCCCTGCACCCCCCTGGGCCGGCCAAGGCCGATTGGGCACGACCCCCATGCTGAGCACACCGGGGGGGGGGGCCCGATGCGGCTCCCCGACACCGACTGGGAGAGGCCTGCCTTCGGGTCCCATTCCCTGGGATCTGCCTCCCGGGAGGAGGGTGTGAGGAGCCCCCGAGAGGCTCCTCGCGCCGGGGCAGCGGCCCAGAAAGGTTGGCCAAGCCTCCCCTGGGGGCCATGGCCACTGGCACTGACCTAGCAGCCAAGACAGGAGGACACACTGTTTGTGTGACATTCACCATAACACAGAGCAAACTAGTGGTACAAAGGGGTCCTGTGTTCAGAGAAGCCGGGGACCTTGCAGGAGCTCAAGGTAGAGAAAGAGCTGGAACAGAAACACGGCGTGACCTTTCCTGGAAGCCGCCCTGGCACCGCTGGGCCCTCTGGCTGCCTCGCTGCTCCCAGGCCCTGAGGTCAAGTGTGGCTCGCCTCGTGCCAAATGGCTGCCACTGGGTCAGCTGGGCTAAGTCCAAGCTTCCTTTTGAGCCCAGTCCCGAAGGAGCGCGTGAGCCAGCCAATGGGGGAGGAGGGAGCCGAGCTGACCTGGTGACGGGGCCCCCTCGGCACCATCAACCGTGACACGCGGTCCTGCACGGACGGTGGCCCCGGCCCCTTCGTCCCGAGGACAGGGCGGCCGCGCTGGGCTTTGGGACGGCACAGGCCGGGGGTGGGGTGGGCGGGGGTCAGATGGAGACAGGCCGACCCGCGCTGGACATAGAGCAAAAACAATACAAATTATTAACCTGAACTAGATAGGAAAGTAAATATTTAGTTGGAGCGAGGAAAAAAATCCACAAAACTGCACACCGAAACAGCTGAGTACCAGGGCACCTGGGTGGACCCGACGGCTGAGCATCTAGGCTCTTTTTTATTTTTATTTTTTATTTTTTAAACTTTACATCCCAGTTAGTTAGCATGGAGTGCAACAATGATTTCAGGAGTGGATTCCCTGGTGTCCCTTACCCGTTTAGCCCCCCCCCCCCAACCCTTCCCATAACCCTCTGTTTGTTCTCCATATTTATGAGTCTCTTCTGTTTGGTCCCCCTCCCTGTTTTTAGATTATTTTTGC
Source organism: Lynx canadensis (assembly GCF_007474595.2). Lineage (NCBI taxonomy): Eukaryota > Metazoa > Chordata > Mammalia > Carnivora > Felidae > Lynx > Lynx canadensis. Next base: position 92,191,969 of record NC_044315.2, read on the forward strand.
TTCCCTTCCCTTGTGTTCGTCTGTTTTGTCTCTTAAAGTCCCCATATGAGTGAAGTCCTATGATTTTTGTCTTTCTCTGACTAATTTCACTTAGCGTAATACCCTCCAGTTCCATCCACGTAGTTGCAAATGGCAAGATTTCGTTCTTTTTGATTGCCGAGTGATACTCCACTGTATCTATAGACCACATCTTCTTTATCCATTCATCCACCGATGGACATGCGGGCTCTTTCCAGACTTTGGCTATTGTCGATAGCGCTGCTATAAACATGGGGGTGCATGTGCCCCTTCGAAACAGCACACCTGTGTCCCTTGGGTAAATACCTAGTAAGGCGATTGCTGGGTCATACGGTAGTTCTATTTTTATTTTTTTTTTTATTTTTATTTTTTTTAATTTTTTTTTCAACGTTTATTTATTTTTGGGACAGAGAGAGACAGAGCATGAACGGGGGAGGGGCAGAGAGAGAGGGAGACACAGAATCGGAAACAGGCTCCAGGCTCTGAGCCATCAGCCCAGAGCCCGACGCGGGGCTCGAACTCACGGACCGCGAGATCGCGACCTGGCCGAAGTCGGACGCTTAACCGACTGCGCCACCCAGGCGCCCAATTTTTAGTTTTTTGAGGAACCTCCAGACTGTTTTCCAGAGCGGCCAGATTCTTGATTTTGGCTCAGGTCGTGATCTCACGGCCATGAGATCGAGCCCCGCGTCGCACTAAGTGATGACAGTGTAGAACCTGGGGGCTCTCTCTCTCCTCTGTCTGCCCCTCCCCGGCTCACACTCACGTCCTCTCTCTCTCTCAAAATAAACATTTTTTTAAATAAAATAAATAAAATAAAAATTACAAAGCTACATGCCGCACATATCACCAAATCCAAGGAGAACCACGACATTTGAGTAGTTACTACGTGCACATCTCCAGAACACGTCATTGTCCCGTGTCTTCTAGCCGCTTCCCGTGATGTTGACTTTCTACTGTTTCCTGCAGCAGGAAGAAAATTCAGGCTCCGCTCTAGTATGGGGCACCAGAATTCATTTGTCATTGCTGGTGGCTGGGGCACAGAAGACACGCGACTTCCAACGTGACACGTTTGTTACCCCCGTCGGGATTTGGTGCCTTGACCAGAATTCCGATCAATTCTGCTTCGTGTGATTACCGTCCAAACCGCATAAAAGTGTGTGGCATCACCCGGTGGCTTCAGACAGAGAGGGGCTTGCGTTTAGACCGGCCCTCGACGGGAACCGACCGCCGTTTACAAGTGTCCGCAGCGGGGCGCGGAAGCACGGGAAGCAGACCGGTCCCCCGGCTTCGCGCAGAGAGGCCTTTCTCTCCCTTCGCTCTCCGCGTGCGGTGACCTGCAGCCCACACACCCGCGTGGGGACCCCAGTGGCATCGGCACAGAGGGCAGTGGGGGGGGGGGGGTTCCTGAAAGCCAAGGCCACAAGGGGGAGCCAGCAGAGAGTAGCTCTACACTCCAGTGACCGTCACACCGTCCCACTGAGCCGCAGACTGCCCGTGGCCCCCTCCCACACCACTGAGAAGCTTCAGCAAATTTACAAACTCTCACGACCAGGGAGCAGTTCACCTGCGCATGGGAGGGGTCCACAGGGACGTTTCAGGGTCTGTACGAGCAGAACCGCGGGGGCCCAGGGCACGCTTGTCTGCCGGGGACTGCCTGTGGTTCTCCCTTGGGGGCTCACACCCCGTGGCCATGGATGAGAATTCCGCACGCCACGTGCTAGGGGCACCTATCCTCGGGTGGGGCTCTGCGGGGGATCTCCTTTCCGTCCCGCCCTGCGGTGACGCCGAGCGCCCCGCACCCCGCTGCCTCTTCTGTCCACCGCCCACTTTGTCCCCCGCCGCTGCTCTTTTCTCTGATTCCTTTGCAGGAGCTCCCAGTGGACCCCGCATAAACCTCCCATCTGTACACGCTGCAGACGTTTTCCTCCTGCCTGGCTTGCCTTTCACAGCCTTTGTTAGGACCTCTCCCTCTCTTTTCGGGTGTCCAAAGCTTTGTTTTTCATATGGCGCCTCACAGTCTGTAGGGAAAGACGTGTGTGTGGCGTGAGGCAGGGACATCAGCGTTCCCACCTGTTCCACACGGTGGGATCTGTTTATCCAACGCCCCTCCCCCCCCCCCCCGCAGATGTTCTTGTCACCTGCAAGGCGCGTCTGCATTTCCGCTCCTGCTCAGGGCTGTTCCTGGGCCGGCCACACCATCTGCTTGGTCTGTGGGTGCAGCCCTGTGACAGCACCCGGGTCTCCAAACGGCCGCGGCTCCTCAGAGACCACCAGGACGGCCAGGCGCTCCTTCCAACCGCTCATCCTCAGCACGGCTCGAGCTTTTCCTCGATCTCATTTCCTTGATTTCATTGCTTTTCTGATTTTTTCCATCAGCCTTGCTAGGAGTCTATTTTAATGCATTTTCCCACAGTCAGCTTGACCACTATTGGTTTTCTCCAGTTTAAAAATATTCTAGGGGCACCTTGGTAGCTCAGTCCGTTGACTTCAGCTCAGGTCATGATCTCACGGCTCGTGGGTTCGAGCCCCGCATCAGGCTCTGCGCTGACAGCTCGGAGCCTGGAGCCTCCTTCGGATTCTGTGTCTCCCTCTCTCTCTCTGCCCCTCCCCTGCTCACACTCTGTCTGCCTCTCTTTTTTTTTCTCTCTCAAAAATAAACATTAAAAAAATATTCTAGTTCGTTTATTTCTGCTCTTCATAATTGTTTAGATTTTAATTTCTTTAGGCTATCTTTCTTATTTCTTGACTCACATGCTTAGCTCATTTATTTTCATTGTTTTGTTGTTGTTTAAGAAACCCACCCAACGCTCTAGACGTTTCTCTCTGGATTTCTTTAGCTGCCCTGTCTTTGTCCACGCAGGCTGCTATAGCAAAAGCACCAGACGTTGCTTTCTCAAGAGTTTTGAGGCCGGAAGTCTGAGATCACCGTGTCAACAGGTGCGGTGTCTGGTGAGGGCCATCTTGTCACTGTGTCCCCACCCGACGCACGGGGTGAGGCAGCCCCCTGGGGTCTCTCCGCAAGGGCTCCGATCCTATATCTGGGGACCCCACCCTCAAGGACCCACTCGCCCCAGGAGCCCCGCCTCCTGACAGCATCATGGAGGGGCTAGGAATTCAGCAGAAGAATGTGGGGGCCACAGCATGGGACACGACTCGACACCCAACCTGTCTGAAGTCTTTCTAAATACGCTATACTTTTCTTGTGATTTCCTCTTCAAACCACGAGCTGTTTGGGAAGATTCTTAAGTGTGGATTTTCTCTCTCTGCCACTCTGTTCACCGCGGGCCCTCGCGGCTTTGCGGCCACAAAGGGCACGCTCTTTGTATTGCTTCTTGAAATTTGCCGCATGACCCGCACGTGGACCCTCTGCGGCTCTTCCGGAGCGAGATTCTTCGGCCGTGAGACGGGCTTCTATCGTCTTGCTCTGGAATCTGCTTCGCGCGCACAGCCTCTCACCCCTGCGAGCCTCTGCTCCAGCGGAGGGGTGTGACGTCCCCCGTGTGACCGCGGGTTCCTGCGGCTGCTTGGCCTTTTGGGTTTTGGCCCAGCCTGTCCTCAAGCTCGCGACGGTGGTGCCTTCTCGGTCGACTGCTTCTTCAGCTGTTTTGTGCTGGTTCCCCTTGCGTCCCTACGAACGCTTTTCACCTGAAAGGGTGTCTGGTCTGTCCTGCTCTGCCGTGACGCGGGGGGGGGAGTCGGATGTGACGTGGCCAGACCAGAGGCGGTGTGTCCCCGGCGGCCTCGCGGGCCGCCTCTGCGTTCTCCGGGCTCCCGATGTCACGTTTGCGCGTGTGCGTGTGCACATCACACACATCCCCATTTCCGCCTGCCCGTCGTGGTTCTCCCCTTCCGCGTCTCGTCTGTCACCGCTCCGCGCACGGTGTCCACGCACACATCTTGCCAGGAGGGTGGACGACCCCTTTGAGTCGTTCCCACACGCCGGATCCTTCCTTCTCGATGCTGAATTTAGGGTCGGGTAGCCTGCCCGGGATACAGGAGGGTCTGTGAGACCAAGCCTGCGTCCTCTCTCTGGTGGCCAGCACGCCAGCCAGGCTCGCTTCCCTTCCTGATAGCATCTGCCACTGTGTCTCTGGCCCGTGGCGCAGACCTGACGGGTCCATGGCGGTCACCCAGAGTTGTTCAGTCCTACAATAACGATGTTTTATCCGCTTCACTGCAGAATTGGCCACGGTTGATGGCTGGGAGCGGTAGACTGTCCGTGCCAAGCCTCCCGGGGGACCTGGGCCGAAGAGTATAAAGTGTGGCTGCGCGAAGGGCCGGGACAGCCTTTCGGAGCCCCAGTGAGCACCTGTCGGCAGCCGTGAGCACGTACCCCTAGATATGAAGGCCCTGCTCCTGGCCATCGGCCTCGGCCTCATCACCGTCCTCCAGGCCCAGGATCCCCCGGCCTCGGGCGAGGACACGATGGCCGTGAGGCTCGGACGGGGCAGGGTGGGCTGGAGGGGGCACAGGGAGGCGTGAGACGTTTCGGGCCCAGGCACTGACCCCTGCCCCTGAGGACCCCCGGGGTGGAGGGCACCTGTGGAGGCTGGCAGCTGGCACCCGGGTGCTGGGCGCCGGCTGGGGAGGGTGGTGGGCTCGGAATTGCCGTGTGCCTCCAGCCCCGGGGGTCGGGAGGGCCTGGGCCCGCAGATGGGGAGGGGGGCCCTGGGGGGGTGGTTGGCCTGTGTCCTGAAGAGAGGGCACCTTCTGCAGATGTCAGGAAAATGGTACCTGAAGGCCATGATCACAGACCGAGAGACATCCTGGAAGAAGCCGGAGTTGGTGACTCCCATGACCCTCACGGTTCTGGAGGGGGGCAACCTGAAAGCCGAGACCACCTTGCTGTGAGTGTCAGCTGTGGTGGCCCGTGACCTCCCTCAGCAACCCCCCACGTGCACACGCACCGCGAGCCAGCATCTGGGTGCGGCGGGCACAGGCCACACTCTTGTCTTCCTCACACTCAGCACGGGGCAGCTTTGGGGGGACCCTGCCGTGGGAAGTGCCTCACTGGGGGGGGGGGCACCAGGGAGGGGAGAGAAGCCCCAGATGGGACCCCGTGGGCTTTGAGGGGCAGCGCTGGCTGATTAAGGGTGAGACGCCCACATCCCCTCCCCTGGGGGAGCCCCAGGGAGCTGCCCCACGTGGCACTGGGGGCCCGGCCGAGACTTAGGGTGGCAGATGGCAGCTGCCCAGTCGGTCGGCCTCAGACCCAGGGCATCACGGGGGCCCTGGAGAGAGGCCACACCCACCGCAGCTCCCCACGTGGCTTCTGTGTTCCAGGATAAATGGTCAGTGCAAGGAGGTGGAACTGATCCTGGAGAAAACCTCTGAGCCCAACAAATACATGGCCTGTGAGTCCTGGAGCTTCCACCGGGCGGTGCGGCCCCCCCCTCCCCAGCCCCGGGAGACGGGGCAGTGACATGATTCCAATGGGGACTCCCGGCCTGAGAAGCCCCGTTCCTATCTGACCCCTAAATGCCTGCCGTCTCCTCTCATCAGTCAGTGTGCCTCACATATATGAACACCAGCCCCCAAGCACTGGGTGTGACAGATCTGCCCCCGGGGGGACTGGCCTGTCCAGAACGTTCCCATTATGGCTGTGCCCACGTCAGGGGTAAGGGCTGAGCTCCCCACGCCCCAACCTCTTCCAGCCCCACAGCCCGAGACTTCTCCGTGACCCGGTGTGCAGGGGCTCGGGCCAGTGGGGAGGGACCTGGGGGGGAGCCCGGAGCGCATGGAGGCCGGGGGGTCTGCTAAGCTGGACCCGGGTGAGCGCCTCTTTCCGGAGAGCCACGTGGCTTCTCCCCGACGTGTGCACTGTCCTCCCGCAGACGGGGGCAAGCGTGTCGTGTACATCGAGCCGACAGAGGTGAAGGACCACTACATTCTCTACTGTGAGGGCGAGATCCAGGGGGAGCAGGCCCGAATGGCAAAGCTTGTGGGTGAGGCTCACGCATCCAGGCGCTGCCCGCCTTCCCCTTCCTTCTCCTGGGAGGAGCCGCCACCTTAGGGCTGCTTTTCCGGAAGGGAAGCATTTATCCCCATCCCCAGAGTTTGGGCTTCTGGGTCCCAGCCTGGGTCTCTGCAGTGGAAACCCAGAGCACAGGGACTCGAGTGTCACAAATGTCACGGGGCAGGCCCCGCTGTGCATGGGGACAGCTCCGCTTCCGGTGGTGGGGGGGGGGGTGTCTCCGGGGGGGTGGGGAGAAGAGCTCTGTGCTCAAGGGGGTCTGCCCGGGAAGGAAAGGCCAGCTGCCAGCCTTCATTCCTGGACAGGTGGCTCAAGGAGGCATCGGGAGGTCGGCACCACCCCTGCCTGGTTACAAGAGGCCCCGAGAGGGTGTCCCGAGAGCTCCCTGTGGCCCAGAGCTGCAGAATGTCAGTGCCGCGGGACGGCCTGGGCCCCAGGACCAGAGAGGCCGTGCGCTTCCTCTGTGGCGGGAGGGTCCAGAGGCCGGGGCGGGGGGATCCCCAGGGTGTTTGTGAAGCCTGTGTCTGCTTCCTCCCGGCTCTGCCTTTCCAGCCACACTCTCCCCCCGGCCGAGGGCCCTCCGGTCCAGCCCCCACACGGGTGTGGGGCCTCCCTCCGCCCAGGCTGGGGTAGACACAGCAGTGCCTCCGAGTCGGGCCCCTCACCCTCGGATCTCCTGGTTTCACCCACAGGAAGAGACCGCGAGAGCAACGAGGAGGCCTTGGAGAATTTTCGGGAGTTCTTAAGAGCCAAAGGATTCAACCAGGAGATCTTCTCCCCCAAACAAAGCGGTAGGAAGGGCGGCTTTGCCCGGTGCTGCCCACTCGCCCGCACGGTGGATGGGGACACACTGCGTCTCGTTTTGGCTTGGCTCTCTCCGGGGTGGTCCGAAACCTTGGCCGGTGAGGGGCCTGGGGCACTGACCGACTCCTTGCCATCTTCTGAATCACGTGTGTTTCCTTCCGTCCACAGACACCTGCCCTCCCGGGACAGATCAGGGTAAGTGAGCGGCTGCAGAGGACGCCTGCGAAAACCACCTTGTTGGTGGGGGGATCTCAAGAGGCCATCTGGTCTGCCCCCCACCCTGGATCCCCCCTCCCAGGCCAGGCAAGGGGACTCCCTGCCCCTGGAGTCATCCTGGCACGTGGGCATCGCCTGCACATTCAGTCTCATCGGGTGAGCCCCTGGGCACTTAGGAAGTCCTTTCCAGAGAGTGGGCAGGAGACATACCTCCCGACATGCCCGTGCGCTGGCCAGCAGGTGCGAAATCCCTCCTCGCCCCTAAACAGTCACGGTGACTCTGTTTACCCAATGACTTGCTTAAAAGGTTCAGAGATACGGAAGCCACGTGCAGGATACTTCAGCTTTCCTGGGTCTCTCCCTGGAGTTTTAGGGACTTGCCTCAGGGTCACCTGCCCAGGGGCTGGCAGAGTCAGGATCCAGACGTCTTCCTGGTTCCTCCTTTGCTCTCCCCCATCCTTGGACTGAAGCTGGCTTGTGACATGTTCACACGTGGCCTGGGAGCCTTGGGGACAGCCCCTGGGAAGCTGCCCCTTCTGATTGTTCAGGCCCAATGGCTGGAGCCCCCTGTGGGCCCACACTTGTACCCCACAGTGCCCCCCCCAAACCTGCACCTGTACCCCACAGAGGCCCCCGCCATGGGCCCACACCTGCACCCCACAGTGCCTCCCCCAGGCCTTCCCCCCCGGCCTCACTGACACCCCCCCTTCCAGAGCCGGAGGCGTGAGGAACGGATCCACTGCAGCCCCGGGGCGGCACCACCAGGACCCTCTGTCCTGCAGGACGTGGAAGGAACCCCTGCCCACCGGGCCTGGGCTCGCCCCGCCCCCCCTGCCGCCCTCCCCTCCCCCCTCCCTGTCCCACCCCTCTCCTGTCCCCACATAAAGAGCTTCTGCAATCACTGCTGACTGTGCCTGTGTGTGGGGCCCCTCGCGTGGGCTGGGGTCAGGGAGGGCGGCCAAGCCAGGCCAGGGAGGACGGGAGGGCACCCGACGTCCTGGTTCTCGGCGGTGGTGCGGCGGCCCAAGGGGCGTGGGGGTGTGGGCGGAGGGGTGGGGGTGCGGCTCTGCCCAAGGGTCCTGTGGGGGCTTCCCGCGGGGCCGACGCCACAAAGCTCAGGTCCTGGGTGGTCCTGAGGTTGGGGGTGGGGGAGGTCCCGGTCCACGGGGCTGCACGAGTGAGACTCGTCAGGCTCAGAACAAAGGGGAGCATCTGCCCCAGGTGGGCATTGGTCCTGTATCCGGGCAGCCTGCACGGGGCAGCGGGGGCCGGGGGGACAGCAGCTCAGAGCAGGGGTGCAGCTGGGGCCTGAACCTCGTCAGGGCCAGCGGGCCAGCCCCTGCTTCTTAGGCTGCCACACCTGACCTCCCACGGTCCCCTGGGGCCTGGAAGCTTGTCGGGTCCCGGGAGCAGAAGTACAGACTCAGACACCTTCAGGGCTCCCGGTGCTTTATAAGATTTAAAGATTCCCCGAGGACACCACACCACAGAATGAGACACAGCGACACTCGGACATGAGAAGGGCAGTGGCTACTCAGCTCTGAACACAGAGGACGGCCAGCGGGGCCAGGCAGGGGCTTCGCCCGGGGCCGGGAACCAGGGCTGGAGCTGCCGGGCCACTCGCGTGCTGCACGTCGGGTGGGCCAAGCCGGCTGCCGGGGCTCCCTGCGGACGGGCGCTGGCAGGACCGGGGGCCCCGGGGTGTGCACGCCATCCGAGGCCTCCTTGTAGCCGCTGCTCTCGACGCCCAGCTCCAGACCCAGCAGCCCAGCTCCGAGGTCACGTGTGGCAGGCGCACAGGGGTCTCGGGCAGTTTCTCTGCTTTACCGCACCCGTGGGGCCTCGGGAGCCGGCTCGGAGCCCCGAGGACCACCTGGGGGTGTGCGGTGTCCTGACTGTCCAGCCCTCTGTCCCTCAGAGCGCCCCTCAGGGCACTGCTCGCGTTGTTTCCGTGGCTCAGTCCCTCCGCTTCCTCCTGCTTCCTGGGCCACACCAGACACACCATGGGGACCAGTTCCTTGTCCCTGGGGTGTTTGGGGAGGACATCAATTTAGGACACTGTGTGTCCCTGGGGACACCCCCCCGTGGGGACAGAGGACGTGCTGCTGACGCAGCTCCTGGCCAAGGCTCTGGCTTGGAGGGACGGCCACCAGGCTCCTGGAGGTGGTCCCAGGCCTGCGTCCTCAGACTGGCCCGGCTGACGGGCCGGTCAGCACCTCTGCCCAGGCCCCAGGCATAAGGACCTCGGCCCACAGCACACGGTGTCGCCCGCACGGGACCTTCCTCTGCCTGGGATCAGACCAGAGCCGTCCTCAGCACGGCCAGAGCCTCAGCAAGACCTCCGAGCTCTGTCCTGGGCACCGCGTCACGTGGGGAGGGGCATTTTGGAAGAGGGGGTGTCCCTCAGACTGGTGGTGAAGAAAGAAGAAAACCAGCGGCCGGGTCTCAGGGCTTCCCAGGGGCCCGGGGAGCCACAGGGGCCCCGAACACCGTCCCCGTTCTGGTTGCATTTCCACCGCTGCGGGCCTCTCAGCTTGTGAACGGGGTTGCCTGGGGCTGCAAGACACGTGACCTTGGGCACCTGCTCGGAGCTCGCGTCTCACCCGAACAGTGGAAACCTTGCTCCCGACAGCCCGTTGTCCCCGGATCCCCGTAGGTGCCCGTTGACCTGCGTGTCTCACCTAAATGGTGGGATGTCACAAGGGGTTGGGAGGGGACAGCAGGTTTCCCCTTGACTCCCCCCCCCCCACCGCCGTGACGCTGACTCCCCCCACCAGGCAGTCCCTGCCCTGCCGGCCGCTCTGTCACCCCCAATCCTCAGCGACTACAGTTTTGCTTTTGTTCAGGAAGGGTATTTCCAGCAGACGGGATTCTGGGTGGGCTCCTTCCTTCAACACTTTACAGACATCGGCCCACGTCTTCCGGCCCCGGGGGCTTCCCGGTAAAACGCCACGGCCTTCCCGATGTCACCTTAGCCCGCATCTCCGACATCGCATTTGGGTTTGAGGCTTCCCAGTGTCCCTCCCTTGGGGGTCCCTGACCTTCTGTATCCGTCCCTCATGGCTTTTAAGAAAATCTGGGCACTTTTCAAGTATTGTTTCTTCTACCGACTCTCGGCCCGGCCCGCCCCACCCCTCCTGGGAGGCGATTACGCTCGGGCTGGACACTGGCCCCCCGGAGACTGTTCTGGTTTTCCATATTTTTTTCTCTCTACTCCCAGGGTTGCCTTATTCTTCTTGACGCGGACTCAAGTTCTCCGCGGCTCCTGTGTCCCTCCGTCAGCCTTGGCCAGTGCGTTTCCACGTCAGCTATTGGAACGTTTGGTGTTAGGGGCCCCCATCTCCCGCCGGGCTCGCCTGTGTTTGCGTGGGTCAGCAGCACGCTTTCCCCTGCAGCCTTACGTGTCCTTAGAACACGGCCTCAGCCTCCTGGTCCGCAAGCCCCGTGTACCTCGAGCCTTTCTCTTTAGAATGGGTTGTATTTGGGGCGCCCGGTGGCTCAGTAGGTTACGCGTCTGACACTCGATCTTGGCTCAGGTCCTGATCTCGCGGTTCGTGGGACCGAGCCCCGCGTTGGGCTCTGGGCCGACGGTGTGGAGACTGACTGGGACTTTGTCCTCCCCTCTCCCTGCCCCTCCCCCACTCTCACACGCTTGTGTTCTCTCAATCTCTCCCTCAAAGTAAATAAACTTAAAGAAAGCAGAATGGGTTGTATTTTCCCATTTCCTCGTCTGCTGAGTAATTTCGGGTTGCCTCCTGGATTTGGGGAACGTATCGTACAAATTCTGGATTTGGTGGAGCTCCTCGGAAGAGTGTGGACTTTGCCCTTGCAAACAGGCGCCTCCCCTGTCTGAACCCAAACTGCACAGTCTGCCTCCCCTGCATGGTGGCAGGTTCTTCTTTCAGACCTAGCTGGGCGGCACGGAGTCTGCCTTGCCCGTTCCCGTCGTAGGGTGAGCCTGAGATTCAGACAGTTCACGTGCAGCACTTGGGGCTCTCGCTCTTGGCTGCCTTCTTTCGAGGATTTCTCCCTTCCCTTTCCAGCAGCCGGAATTGCCCAGGACTCTGTCCCCTGGTTCTTCAAGCCAGGAGGAGGGCGGGGCTTCTGTGAGCGCCGCACCTGCTCCGCGGGGCTGAGAGAGAGCAGAGAGAATGGGGAGCGAGTGCTGTGACTTCCGCGCCTCTCGGTGCCCTCAGAGAGTGGTCTCGGGGCTCCGTCCAGAGTAAATAACGCTCCCTGAGCTGGCGGGCAGGTGGGAGGTGGGGGGTACCACCATTTGGTAAAGGAACTGCATTGGATAATCCCAAGAGAAGCTGGTGCGTGTGAGCTGAGAAACGGCCAGAGTCCCCAAATCCTTGCTCTGCCCTGGGAGCGGATGTTCCCGCGGTCTGGGAAATCTGATGGGCTTTGTACACGGTCACCACGAGGAGAGGACAGAACGTGAGTGTCCCAGGCGGGGATTCCGTGGCGTCAGACCCGCACACCTCACTGGCAGCTCGTCCCCCCACCAGGCTGGGCTGACCCAGGGCCCGAGTGGGGGGCCGTGCTGCTGTGCCTTGGGCTGCTGTGGGTGTGCTCCTGCCCCAGGGAGAGCCCAGCCTCTGTGCCCAGGAAGGACGGGCCCGGGGCAAGATGAGCGGGGCCCCGGCATCGTGGCCGGCCCCCACACCCGCCTTCCACACTCAGGCACACTCGGCCCCGGGTCACGGCCTCGGACGCCTCCGCGGCTGTACAATCTTCTCGTCTCCAGGCTACTTGGTGGCAGTGCTGACCCTGACCACGGTGAGCGGGCAGGCTCGTTGCACCCGGGAGAGCGGGAAGGGGCACGTCTGGGCCGGGGGTGCCCTGGCGGCTCCCCTGCTGGGGGCTCCCTGCCTGGGGACCGTCATGACAAGACAACCATAGTCACCAAGGCCCGGGAAGGGCTCAGACCCGGGGGCTTGGCCCCCCAGAGACACGGGTGGGGCTGGCCCTGCAGGCAAGCGGCCTGGAGAGAGAAGGGAACCCGGAAGCAGGATGGCAGCGGGAGCCCTTGTGGCCACAGGGCCCACAGCTTGTCCGGCTCCCCTCCCGCGTGGGGCCCAAGCACCCGGCCCGTGGGCAGAGGGCGGGGGAGGGGGCGCCCAGCTTGGGGGGCTGCCTTCTCCCCGCTCCTCTTCTGTCTCAAGATGCTTGGCCCATAAGCAGGATGCCCAGTGGAGTTCACCCACTGGCGGCTTTACAGGGATTCCACGGGGACCCTGGCCCGCCGGCCCCACGCCCCACGAATGTCTTTCCCCTCCAGCGAAGTCGGCCCCAGGCAGGGTCCCGGGCCTCCTCTCTGATGTCTGTGTGGTTCTTGCTGCCGTTAGTGCCCGAGCCCTGCCACCAGTCACTAACTCCTCACGTGACGCTTTGTTCAAACGGCCGTGTAGTCTCTGTCTCCCGATCACCCCGAGTGACAGACACAGGACCCTTTCTCTCTTTCACGCTCAGAGCAGTTCTGGGATCTCAGCCTCTCCGAACGAGAGCACGAAGCAGTTCCCAGCCGGGCTTTGAAGCTGCCCCCAGCTGCCGGAGCCGCCCCGCGAAGTCCTGACCCTGGCCCGTGCACGCAGACCGATGAGTTCCGCTCCATTCAGCACAGAAGGCAGCTCTCTCGGGGTGACCCCTTCCGAGTCCATTCCTGCACGGCGCCTCGGCAGAGGGTGTCCAAGGGCAGGAAGTCGGGTGCCCCCGGGCAAGGGCAGAGGGGCTGATCGTGCTCGGGGAGGACCAGGGGGCGGGAGGGAGGGCCGCGGTCCTCACGCTAACTGGACTTCATCGGTGTCCCAATCGGGGGTCGAGGGCCCGTCCCCTCCTCATGCCCCCCCTTGCACAGGACTTGGCAGGGTCTGAATTCAGCTGCTGATGCAACCCCGCAGCCCACGCTGTCGCACGGGGGTCCGGTTTTCCTGCACCTCCACCCGGACGCTTTGAGAATGAACATGAGGCCAAGGCCCTCACGGAACCAGAGCTCCAAAGTTCGACGTCCCCTTTCTGAAAGCTGCAGCCAGACGGCCGCCGGTCCCACATTTCCGGTCAAGCTGGGTTCCCAAAACCTAGCTTCCGACGGGTGCTGTGTCCCAACAAGCAAGCAGAGTCATCCGAGGGACTGTGTCACTCGGTGCCGAGACACCGGTGCCCCGTCTTCTACTGACAAGGTGGCCCCACCTGTCTTCTGGGCAAGCACACGCACACACGCGGAGACCCTGGGAAAACCGATTCCAGAGGACTCACCTCCCAAGGGGCTGGAGGAAGAAAACCAGCTAGAAATGCTGTGCCTTCGGGTGTTGGCCCAGAAAGCGATAAGGGAGCGCGCTCCCCGGCGGGGCCGGGGGCGGGTGGGTGTTTGCTCCCCACCTCAACCCGTAGCATTTTTAAGTACGGTTCTGTGAACATTAACTCACGTGGAGACCCGCGTAGCCAAGTTCAGGACGTAGAGCAGCTCTGTCCCCTGAAACTCCCCGCAAAACCTCCCTCCTGCTGGGTCCCCGACCCCTGCAACCACTCACCCCTCCTCCACACCAGGAGCTTTGCCTTTTCTAGAACGTCACGGAAACGGAACCACATGGCACGGCGCCCGTGAGCCTGGCTGCCGTTGCCACCCACAGAGCTGTCCACTTGGTCCACACCTGACTCAGTTCGTCGTGCCAGTCCATCGCACGGGCGGCCCGGGGTCTGCTCGAGCCGCTCGAGGTGAAGGCCTGTGGGGCGTGTCTGGTTCTTAGCAATTACGGCTGGAGCTGTCATGCGCATCCGCAGACGTGTGACTCTGTGTTCTCTTCTCTTTTACGTGCAGACCTGGGAGAGGTCACCGGGTCGTACGTAAGGCTAAGGGTACATTCCGATCTGTGAGAAATCGCCCAGCTGTTCCCCGGAGCAGCTGTGGACCAGGGTCCTGCTCTCGGCCATCCTCTCCGCCACTCGGCATCCCGTGCTGCGGACGGTATGAGTTGCTGTCACCTCAGGGCCGGCAACCCTCACCTTCGCTCCCACGGCCCTTTGCCGTCTGGATGTCCTCTTTGGGGAAGCGTCTGTTCCAGCGTTTTGCTCATTTTTATTGGGTCATTCGCTTTGTTACTGTTGAGGCTTGGAGTGTTCCATGTGTTTTGGGGTTTTTGCGAGGGCGGATTATGAAATCTGCAAACACTTCTCCCAGGGTGCAGCTTCATTTTAAAGAATTCTCTTGAGGGGCGCCTGGGTGGCTCAGTCAGTTGAGCCTCTGACTTCAGCTCAGGTCACAATCTCGCAGTTGGTGAGTTCGAGCCCCGCGTCAGGCTCTGTGCCGACAGCTCGGAGCCTGGAGCCCGTTTCGGATTCTGTGTCTCCCTCTCTCTCTGACCCTAACCCACTTGCATTCTGTCTCTGTCTCTCTCAAAAATAAATAAACATTAAAAAATTTTTTTTCAATAAAAAAAATAAAGAATTCTCTTGACAGTGGAATTTGCAGAGCAGAAATCTTGCATTTTGATGACCTCCAGTTCGCTAATCTGCCTTTCTGACATGGTGCCGATTCACCTGACTCCAAGTCATGCAAATTTCTCCTAAATTGCGTTACACGAGGCCCATGACAACTGAGCTGGTTTTGCAAAGGAGGGCGTGAGGCTGACGTCAAGGCTCCTCTGTTTGCCTGTGGATGTTCCATTGTTCAGCACCTTTGTCGAACAGCCCACAGGCCCTGAGGTGTGGCCCTGTGCCTGGTTCTCTGTTCTGCTCCGTTGACGTGTGTGTCCCTTCTCACACCCACATGACACCTGCAAATGGAACGTGGCATCAGGTGACATCTTATCTGCCTTGAGGGCTGGGCCCACACCCTGCCGTGGCCTGCCGGCGCCCCTCAGCACCCCCGAGTCTGCAAGCCTCAGCAGGGTTGTGGACACAGGCCGCCGGTGCCCCGGTGTCCTGCTCCCACGCCCCCCCACCGGTGCCCCGGTGTCCCGGCTCCTTGTCAGGATGGACAGCACCAGCGTCTCCACAGAGCTGGGGCGTCAAGAGGTCCGGGGAGCCCTGTCTTCTCTGAGACCTGGAAGGGCCCGCCCCTGGGGGAAGGTCAGCACAGCAGGGAACAGGGGAGCCTTTCTCAAGGCCTGGACCTGCCTCCTGGTCTCGGGTCTAAAAGGGCACTGGGCCCGCCCCTTCCCCACCCCTGGAAGGCAGCTCTCTGCTCAAGAGTAATTACTGGGGGAATGACAAGTGACACGTTCAGTTCCATCACCCAGGGGTCACTGAGGACGTGTGGGGGAGGCGCAGCTCGTGCACAAAGGCACAAGGTCTCCTCTGTGGGGTCCGCTATACCCGCCGCGGCCCCGGCCTCCTGCCGAGGCCAGCTCTGGGCCCCAGGACAGACGCTCCCGCCCAGGACCTGCTGTGGTCCTGGAAAGAGCACGGGGGGTCCTTACTCAGAGGGAAGCGGGGGCTCGGCCGCTGGGTGCGGGCTCTGGGGCCCGCGCCTCCCACCCGGCCAGTGTGAAACGGAGACGGTGGGCAGCAGGCAAGGCTGAGGCTGCCGGGGGAGGGCAGGGCCACTCTGGGCAGGTGGCCGTGAGCAGGGGAACCGAGGCCCTGCTCTCAGGCAGCCTACTCCTTCCAGGAGAAGCTGGCAACAAATGAGAAGGCGTGCAGGGTCATTCTGGAGAGGGGGGCGCGCGCTGGGCTGGATGGGGCCCCAGCAGATACGCCCGCCTGGGGGCTGATTCAGACGCAGGGTCTTTGCAGAGGCGATTGATTATGTCACAGACCGTGAGACGAGGTCATCCTGGACCGAGGGCTGCGCACCGAGGGCTGGTGTCCAGAGGAGAGAAGACGGGGACTGGGGACAGAAGACACGGAACGAAGGACACACAGCTGGGGCGTCCGGGAGCCGGGAGAGGCGGCAGGGACGACCCCCCACCCCCGGAGCCTCGGGGGACAGGACGAGGCGGGGAGGGGGTGGGGGCTCAGCCCTGCCACACCTCGATCTCAGACTTCTGGCCACCCAGGCTCGGTGACCACGTTTCTGTCGCTCCTGAGAACCCAGGAAACGAACAAGTGTCCTACAGCAGACCAAGCAGGAACATGATGTGCGGGGAGGGAGGGGGACGTTCCCAGAGCGTGTCTGGGGGCCTCCCCACGGAGGCGTCGTTGAAGCTGAGCCTGAGGCCCAGAACAGGGCCCTTATGGGACGACCAGGGAGGGATGTGGCGGGTCCAGGAACAGCAGGTCCAGGGGACCGCCGAGGTGGCGCGGGCAGGCCCGGGCGGAGCCAGGTGAGCCGTGGGGAGGGGGCCTGGGGTTGAGGAGCCGCCCCACTCATGTCCCATCGGAGGCTCCGATACTGACAGTGTGTCCCCGCCCATTCAGGGACCTCCTGCTCCGAAGCACAGACCCCCTGCGACCGACCGCCACTGGGAATAGGTGACCCGGGAGAACACGGGGGACTGAAGACTTAATGAGCTGTCATCCCAGATGATAGGCTCTCCCTGCCAGCTGGCGGTGGGTCGCAGGGGGTCTGCGCCAAGTCCCCGGGACCCAGCCTCTACACCCCGGCCCTCCCCGAGCCCCAGAGACAGGCTTGTCTGGCAGCCGTGACCCTCCCCAGGCTATGGTCAGAGGAGCAGGAAGAGTCAGGGCCAAAAGGACCTCCATTTCGTCCTCAGCACCCTCGGAGATGAGGGTGTGGCCGAGGGAACGCGCTAGAATCTGGAAGGGACTGGGAGCCCCGGGGGGGGGGGTGGGCAGGGGACCCCTGGGCGGCCTCAGATGGGCCGGGGGACGAGCGGCCGGGTGCTGGTTGTGTCTGCTGGGGCCCGTAGGTGGAATTATGGGGGTGTCGCCGTCGGGGGGGGGGCTGGCCACGCGTGCAGCAGCGCCTGCAGAGGGCACACGTCTTTCAGACCTCGGGAAAGTGGTACTTTAACGCTCTCGTGTCGGAGGCGGGCTTCCCAATGGCCGAGGTGACCCCTGTGCCGTTCTCGGTGCTGGGCAGCGGCTACGTGACGTCTCCTTGACGCACAAGCGAGTGGCCTCTCCTTCCCGTGGCCTTAGTCCCCACTCGGGGCCCTCCTGCCCTGCTGTGCGCGTGGGGTGACACTAACGCCCACCTAAGTCTGGAGGTAGAAGGGCCCCAGGCAGGGCAGGAGTAGAGGCCTGGTGCGTCCCCCCAAACAGGAGTGGACATCGAGCCCTTGCCCACCTGACTCCTGCCCTCCAAGACCAGCGGCCGGTGCCACACAGTGGAGTCTGTCCTGGAGAAAACCGCTGTGCCCGGCGAATACAGAACCTGCAGGGTGTAGGGGGGAGGCGGTGCCTCACGCCCTCCAGGCCTTCCCCCTCCCCCGCAGCCCTGGGTCAAGTCCTGTGCCCAGGACTTGGGACTTGAGTCCCTGGTGCTGGGGACCCCACTCCTGGGGCTCAGGTCTGGGGTGGAGCCCAGGGGGCCTCCGCCAACGTGCCCCACCCTGCGACCTTTCGCGGTGTGGGGCGTGAGCCACCTGCACGTGGAGGGACGCCCGAGGGGACACCCGTGAAGGGCCACCTCATGTTTTACAGCGAAGGGCGTTTCCAGGGGCAGAGGTTCAGCACAGCCAAGCTCGTGGGTATGTTTCCCGCCACCCCCACCCCGACTGCTCCCGGGTCGTGCCCCCTGACACCTCGGCTCGCCTGCTCACCCCACCGCAGGTAGAAGTCCTGGCGTCCCCCCGGAAGTTCTGGAAGCATTTAAGAAATTCTCACAGCGCAAGGGATTGCCGCAGGAGAGCGTCTTCAAGCCCGTCCAGACGGGTGAGAGGATGGCCCGGCCCGTGTCCCCTGGGTCCCCACCCGGACCGCTCCTTGGGGGAGACATCAGTGCAGTGACGTGTCTCAGGGGCGCCAGGGGCCCCGCTCTTGGGTCTTTGTTGCGTGAGCGTGAGCGGTGCTGGGGTCGGGGCCCTCGGCCAGGGCACCTTCCCATTCGGTCTCCTTTGTTTCCACAGAGAGCTGCGCCCCCACTTGTGATTGGGGTGAGTGACCCCTGGAGAAAAGTCCTGTATTCGATGGGATGTCGGGTACCCCAGGGGCACCCCAACCTGAAGACAAGAGGGACCCGGTATGGGCAGAGCCTTCTCTGCCCTGAGAGCCCCCTCTGGGGCCTGCTCGTCGCCTCGGATATCTGTCCCCAGGTGTCACTCAGGGACGTGGAGGGACTCCTTTTCTTTCTCTGTCCACTGGCTTCATATGTGGAAGTCGAGGCCAGGGGCCCAGGGTCTGCCTGATCACACCCGGCCCACCCAGAGAGAGCTGCCAGGCCACCCTGATCCAGGGCAAGCTGTCACTTTCCCCTCTTCCTGCATCCCCTCTGCTGCCCTGTCACCAGGATCTCTGTCACACGGCTCACTAATACTGGAGCCAGAGGTGCCATGACCCGCCTGAGGCCCCCAGATCTGCCGGGAGCACAGCCAGATGAGGACGAAATGGGGCTACTTTTGAGGTCCCACCGTGGCCCAGCCCCTCGTGCACACAGAGCTTTGGCTGGGGGCAGATGGCAGAAGGACCCTCCCCCTCTGCTCAGACTGGCTCTGCAGCGGCGCCCCTGTGAACCCACACCTGCACCCCACAGTGCCCCCCCCAGGCCTTTCCCCCCCCCCCGGCCTCACTGACACTCCCCCTTCCAGAGCCGGAGGCGTGAGGAATGGATCCACTGCAGCCCCGGGGCGGCACCACCAGGACCCTCTGTCCTGCAGGACGTGGAAGGAACCCCTGCCCACCGGGCCTGGGCTCGCCCCGCCCCCCTGCCGCCCTCCCCTCCCCCCTCCCTGCCCCACCCCTCTCCTGTCCCCACATAAAGAGCTTCTGCAATCACTGCTGACTGTGCCTGTGTGTGGGGCCCCTCGCGTGGGCTGGGGTCAGGGAGGGCGGCCAATCCAGGCCAGGGAGGACGGGAGGGCACCCGACGTCCTGGTTCTCGGCGGTGGTGCGGCGGCCCAAGGGGCGTGGGGGTGTGGGCGGAGGGGTGGGGGTGCGGCTCTGCCCAAGGGTCCTGTGGGGGCTTCCCGCGGGGCCGACGCCACAAAGCTCAGGTCCTGGGTGGTCCTGAGGTTGGGGGACAGGGGTGTGAGGGTGACAGGCTTCAGATGTGGGGATACACGCAGGGGGATCTCCTGGCCCCCCAGCTCCCCGCTGGCTGGAGACCGGGCAGGAGTGAGGGCGGGCAGGAGTTTGCCCCGGGCCACAGATGGGGGCAGCCGGACACTGGGAGCCCAGCCGGGGCGCCCTCTGCTCCTGCCCCCTCCCTCCGGCCTGGCTGGACGCGGCTGGCCGGGAGGGAGCCGCTGTCTGAACGCCCTGGAGCCAACCCTGCGGGCTCCCAAAGTCACTGGGCAGCTTTGCATCCAGAGGCCTGACACACAGCCGCGGGGGCCAGCGTCTCCCTTCTCCTGGCGGGAGGGTGAAGCCGGCCCGGCTCCCCTGGAGGCGGGGAGATGAGGGCAGCTCCGTCCACGCAGGGTCAGTGCAGCTTCCTACGTCGCGGGCATCCCTGGGCCTCTCCGGGACACAGCCGGCCCCAAATGCAGACTGCGGGGGCCCAGGCAGGAAACACGGGGCAGGGGTCCCTGCTGCGTCCAGAAGCAGTGCCTGAGGGCCCGGCCTCACTGGCCTTGGCCTTGCATGTCTGGCTTTCTGTAATGACAATGCTCCTTACCCCGCTTTCCCTGCAAAGACACGAGGCCCTCAAGCTGGGTACCTGGCAGGGAGACCCCTTGGATGCCGCCCCAGCCACACGCTCCTGTCCTAGGGTTCCAGGCCTGTCACCGTTTATCTACCTGGTGCTGACCTGTCCCTAAGCAGCTGGTCCTTCTGACGTGGCTGCACCAAGGCCCAGAGAAGGGGCTCCAGGGAGCCGGGGCCGGGGGCCCAGTGTCTGTAATGGTCTGGGGCTGAGACTCAGGGTGGGGGTGTAAGGTCTGACAGGTGACAGTCCCAGGAGGCCTCCCTCTAGCTGGAGAACAAGGAGGTGGGGGGCCCGTGCCCAGCTCCTGGGGGGCCCCGGTGGAGCCCGGTAGCCTGGTCTCTGGGTCCCCGGTGGGGGAGGAGGCAGACACCCCGTTGGAGGTATTTTCCTTTCTGGAAAGCCAAGCCCGGCACCTGCCCGAGCACCATTCCCTCCCCAATGACCCGGCCCTGCCTGAAGGCTGGACAGTGGTTTGCAGGGAGGCCCAGACCCAGGAGTGTCCCAGGGAGGACAGTCACCGGTGAGAGGGGGCGGAACAGTGAGATCTTCACTGAGTCCTGTAAACTGCACTTCCTGTGGGGCCCGCCTGTTCCCTGACCCACACCTTCCCTCCAGCCCCCGGCAGATGCCCTGCACCTACGGCTCCTCCTGCTGGTCCTCAGCAGCGGCTGCTCGGAGGCAGAGTCCTCCTCTTACACCTGGCCTGAGCACTGATGTCTGCGCTCCGTTCTGGAAAATTCTGGAGAATTCTGGAAAATTCTCCATCACTGCCCCAGTGCACCTGCCACTCCATCTCGCAAGTCCAGACAGATGGATTTCGTCCTTGGTCTTTTATTGAGGTGACAGTCACACAACGTAAAATGAGCCACGGAAATGAACAATCCAGTGGCATTTGGGACACTCACGATGCTGTGCAGCCACCACCTGTCTCTGGTCACAGAATGTGTTCATCGCCCCAAAGGAGGCCCCAGCCCCCCTCCCCGAGCCCCGACACCCTGGATCTGCGCTCTGTCCCCGACCTTCGTAGGAGAGGAATCATTCCGCGGGCGGCCTCTCGTGTCTGGCTTCTCGCACGTGGCGCACCGCGACGTTTCCGAGGCTCCCCCCGCCGTGGCGTGTGGCCGCGGGTGTGGCCGGTGCTGCTGTGACCACGCGCGTGTGTGGACTCGTGGGAGCCCCTGCGGGCGGTTGTTCTGGGTCAGGTGAGGTTTGCAGGCTTTCCGTCGCCCTTCACGTTTTATTTCCCTGTGTCCTGACAGCCCCGGCCCCGGACGCCGGCTCTGGTACAGACCGTGGGGTGCAGCCGCCGTGGGGGCCGCGTTCGTCCTGTATCTGGGCCGATCGGGGTGATTGAGCACAGACGCCAGGGACAAGCCAGGTAACCGAGGCGGAAGTTAAATTCAATCAGATGACTGCAGCTCACAGAATTCACTGGATCCGGATAATCAGGCTTGAGAATGTGCCGGAACGGGGGCAGCGGGCAGGCGGGGACGCCCCCAGCCCCACCCTCGCAAGAGCCCGGTCAGCAGGCTGCCCTGGGCCTCCGGACGCTGGACTGTGGCCACAGGGGTCACTGAGGTGAGCTACCCACTGCTCTGGCTCCCGGCAGGCACACACACACACGGGCACACACACCCCCGGAGGCCCAGGGCTGCATCTCGGGCTGAATTGTCGCCCTTGGCAAAGGCCCCCTTTAAACTTGAGAACAGCTCCTGCCTCGGGTCCCCGGGCTGGCCCAGGTCCCTGCGCACAGAGTCGCCTCCTGAGCCGCCTTGTCTGGTGTGCAGAGGGCACCCTCCTGCGTGAGCTGAGCCACCGGTGGGGACACGGGGGCCGGGGTGGCTGTGCGGAGATGGGGTTGGCCAGAACCAGGGATCAGGGAAGGGGTTTGGAGCTGCCAGAGCTCAGGGACCAGAGTGAGAAGTGACAGGACCCTGGGGACCGGAATCCATTTTGATCTGGGGACTCCGTCCTCGCAGTGAATACTCACCAGCCGGTCACGTAGGAGTGATCGTGGGTTGCGTTTTTATTTAAAATGTTGCAGGGGCGCCTGGGTGGCGCAGTCGGTTAAGCGTCCGACTTCAGCCAGGTCGCGATCTCGCGGTCCGTGAGTTCAAGCCCCGCGTCGGGCTCTGGGCTGATGGCTCGGAGCCTGGAGCCTGTTTCCGATTCTGTGTCTCCCTCTCTCTCTGCCCCTCCCCCGTTCATGCTCTGTCTCTCTCTGTCCCAAAAATAAATAAAAAAAAAAAAAACGTTGAAAAAAAAAGAAAAAAAAATAAAATGTTGCAAACACTTACGTGTGCGGAGAAGACTGGGTGGCGGGTGAGCCCCTTGGACCCTACACTCAGCTTCACAGCTGTCCGGGCTCCACAGACAGACCTGTCACTTTCCTTCTGTCTCTGGCGGAACATTCCAGGGCCAACCCCAGACATGCCTCCTTGGCCTCTGTAATGAGAAGAGTCTGCACTCTGCTAGCATGGTATTATAAACAAAGCAATGTGCTGTGACCACACGTGGCAGTTACCACGCGTGAGCACGCCTCAGTGGCCGTCCAAACCCGTATCCACATCTGGGGGTCGTCCCGCACACGGGCAAGGTGGGGCCGTCCCTGCCTCAGTGGGTCTGGATGGGCCCAGGACTAGCACCGTCTTGAAAAGTTCTCCAAGAGATTTCAGGGAGCCCCCTCTAGGTCCAGAACTGCTTCCCCCAAAATGCACAAGCTCCAGGGTCATCCTTCTGTCTTACAGAGAAGACACTGGGGTCGTATCTGCATTAGAATCTCCTTCCTGGTAGCTGAGTGGGTGACCGGGGGCAGGGAGACCCGTCTCCGTGGTTGTGCCCACTGACAAGCCTCTGTGCGGGCTACAGTCACCCAGATGCTGCTGGGGACACAAAAGGGAGGTCGTTCCAGGGTGAAGTTGTCAAGGTCGTTTGGACACAGCGTGGTGACCCCGGCTTCCCAATGGGGGTGCTGCCTGGGTCCCGGCTGCCAAATGGCACAGAACTGGGGAGCACAGAGGCGGCAGGCTCAGCTGTCCTCAGAGAGCACGACCCAGGAAGTGTTCGCGATACTGGCGACCAGCCTGGACCCACACCCCGGACCCTCCCCCCTCGGGGGCCTACCAGGAACCCTCCAGGGACACAGGGACCGTCCCGTTCCCGCTCGCTCCGCAGGAAGAAGGCCTCCCATTGTGCAGGTGGAGGAAGCCCCCTGAGGGCCTGGGGATGAGCCACGGGGGATTCGGGGAACCACATGGCTCGCAGGCCCCCGGCCCCCGTATAAGGGCCCGAGCCCGCGGCCTGGCCTTCCTCAGTCCCGGGAGCTCAGCGCCACCACAGCCGCAGCCATGAAGTGCCTCCCGCTCGCCCTGGGCCTGGCCCTCGTGTGTGGCCTCCAGGCCGCCACCGTCCCCCTGACCATGGAAGGCCTAGACCTGCAGAAGGTCTGAGGACGGCTGGGGGGGTGGGGCGGTGAGCTGCAGGGTGGGCGGGGGGCGGGGCCTCGGCCTCTTAAGAGTGTGGGTGGAAGCCAGGAGGCTGGGAGCCCCCTCTCCTCCCCCTCTCCCCCCCACCCCCTCCCTGTCCTCAGGGCGGCTTTCCCTCGCTTGCCCAAGGTCCAGATGGTTCCGCGGAACTCGCACGACCCGTCCTTTAAGGCCGCCTGGGAACCTAAGATGTTATTTCAAGTGTGGGGGCTCCCAGCGGGGCGTCTGGTCGGTGGCGGGGGGGGGGGGGGTCGCCCAGAGCTCACTGGCTGCCACCCCACTTAGACCGGGCCCCGGCCGGGGTGGGAGGGAGAGCTCGCTGTGGGGCCGGGGCCGCCTCCCCGCCCCCGATGGCAGCTCAGGCCCCCTCCCCAGGTGGCTGGGACATGGCACTCCATGGCCATGGCGGCCAGCGACATCTCCCTCCTGGACTCGGAGACCGCCCCGCTGAGAGTGTACGTCCAGGAGCTGAGACCCACGCCCCGGGACAACCTGGAGATCATTCTGCGCAAATGGTGGGTGACCGAGGCCCCCGGGCTGGGGGCCGGCGAGGGCCTGGGCCCAGGGAAGGCGGGCGGGCAGGGTCCTGACGGGAGCTGGCTCCGTGTGGGTGGTTCCCGGTGGCCTCGGAGCCCCCGCCCAGGGCTCCGGGCCGACGGGCCGACCACACAGGGCGGCCGCAGGTCAGTGCACAGAGAGGCCCGCGTGGAGGCCGGCCGGTCAGCTGGGGGCTGGGGTCCTGGGGGCCTGGGCGGTTCCTGCCATGAGGGATCACAGAGAGGACAACTCAAGTCCAGTGTTACCACCTTTTAGGGAGGACAACAGGTGTGTTGAGAAGAAGGTCTTAGCAGAGAAAACGGAGTGTGCGGCCAAGTTCAACATCAACTGTAAGTGTCCCCGAGGGCCGGGTGCGAGTTGCAAGGCTGGTCACAACTGTCCCTGGGTGGTGCCTGTCCTTGCAGGCGGGGATGAGGTGGGAGAGTGCCGGTCCGGTCCCACTCTCGGGGCTGCCTGGAGTGGCTAGTGGGGTGCTGACCCGTGGGCCTGTCCACGCCCCGAGCCAAGAGCCTTTCAGGCCTGGTTACCCAGCCTGACCACAGAACCGGGGCAGGGAGAGTTTCCGGCCCCACGACTGCGGTCAGTGCGCAGCTGAGTTCCTGGACTCCGCTGGAGTGGGGGGCGGGGGGTGGAGGGCAGGTTTAAGGATCTTCTACCGAATTCTTTATTACTAACTGCAACATTTAGAGGCCTTTGTGACTTGTAAAAAGCCACAAATGGAGAGCTAAGTGCTAAAATTTAAACAAAGGAGGCACAGAAACTTCTTGTGGGTTTTCGGTCAGCAAATTCTATTTTTCTCACGCTGAAGATTTGCTCTGGGCCACCCTGACCCTCCTCCTCTCTCTCCTTCCTTCATGCCTCACCCCCACCTCACCCCTACCTCCGGCCCCTCCCTGCCAAGCCTGAGTGCTTGGTCAGGAGCTCTCCTGCTCACAGCCCCGGGCACAGCTCCGACCGCTATGTGCGCATCTGACTGTTCTGTCCCCGCCACCTGACCCATGACACGCCTGGCCTAGGGGACACACCCGGCTCTGTGCTCCCACTTTCCACTTCCTGCTGCCGATGGCCACGCTTGCACGTGGGCAGCACCCTGGGGGCTGCAGGACAAGGAACCACACCCGTAGGGGGCTCCTGCTGGACAGGACTCCGTCTCCCTTTTGGCTCTTCTCCTCTCCCCAGATCTGGATGAGAACGAGGTCATCGTGCTGGACACCGACTACGAGAACTACCTGTTCTTCTGCCTGGAGAACACCGACGCCCCCGGGCAGAACCTCGTGTGCCAGTGCCTGAGTACGTCACTGAGCAGGCTCGGGGACCCCTGCGGGGGGGGGGGGGAGGCTGAGGACCCCCGGTGGGGGCCAAGTCCCCTGACATTGCCTCGGGAATCGGGGATCCAGGATCCAGGCCGAGGGGCTGGGCTTAGTGTTCCTGCCTCGGCCCGAGGATGACTGCTAAGTAGAAGCTTTGGTTGGGGGTGATGTTCCACAAAAGCACCATTAAAACTGTCAAGTTCTGAACGGAACGCAAGCCGGTAAGATCTGGTAGCAGGAGGCTGAGACGTGGCCGCTTTGCCTGAATGAAGCGCTTTGTGTGCGGTTAGAGACGCGTCCTTGGCCAGCACATCAGCCCTGCGGGCGAGCCCCAGCCGCCCGGGGACGTGGGTCCTGGCCTCGTGTCCCTGCAGGGCCCCCGGCGCCGTCCTGGGAGGGCGGGGCGGGGACCCTGGAGGGCAGGGGGGCTGAGCCCCGGAGGCCACCCCGGGGGCTGACCTCAGGACGCCAGTGTGTGCTCTCTGCTCTGGCTCCCTGGACGGGGCTCCCCGAGGCCGTCAAAGCCCCGCGGCCCAGGGACTGACCTACCGCCCCCCACAGCCAGGACCCTGAAGGCCGACAACGAGGTCATGGAGAAATTCGACAGAGCCCTCCAGACTCTGCCCGTGCACGTCCGCCTCTTCTTTGACCCGACCCAGGTGGCAGGTGACCGCCTCCACACCCCGCGTCCCTGCTCTCACCCTGCGTGCGGCTCACCCGTCGGACAGCCATGAGCCCGGGGCGCGTCCGTCTCCCACGGTGGCCCCCATTCCCCGGGCCCCCGCGGGAGGGGGTGCAGAGCCCCTGGGGCGGGGCCCCCCTCCCACCCCTCTGGGCCCAGGGCTGCCCCGGCGACCTGTGACCTCTCCCCCCGGCTCTCTCTCCTCCCGCAGAGCAGTGCCGCGTCTAGGTAGGTGAGCTCCTGCCCGACCCGCCTCCTGGGGTAACGTAGCAGCCCTGCCCCCACGTCCTGGGCACGTGCACGGGTGGGGGGCGTCCCGGGGGACCCCCAGCTCCCCTCCGTCGGGCCCTGGCCCCTCTGCGGGAATGGCTGGAACCCGACGTCTCTCCTGCTGACCGCGGGGGCTGGGCTGGCAATGCCAGTCAAGTGCCCGGCTCTGTCCTAGAACCTCTTAGGTCCAGGCATGTGCCCCACTCTGGGACCTCGTGCTTTCTTTGGGGGTCAGGTTGTTGTTTGAAGGAGGTGGGGGGGGGAACTGGGCGGGGAGGGGGTTGGGTCGTGGCTGGGTGGCATTGAAGGCTGAGAAGTTGCAGGCCTGGTGCCACATTACTAAGGGGGATGTCCTTGGCCCCACCCGGTCCCCTGTCCCCAACAGCACGCTGCTCTGCCTTCGTCTGTGTTCGTGACCTCGTTGCTCACCTCCCACACAGGAGCAAGCAGACCTTTCGGTCCCCTCCTCCAGAAGGCAGACGTCTCCTTGTCCTCTCAAAGAGGAAGCCAGAGACCTGGTCCCGTCCCCTTCCTCCTTCCTGGTCCCTGTGCTTGGGGGCCGGGCACCTGCTCTCTGAGGATTCTAAATAAAGCCTCATGACCTCTGCTCCTCGAAGTGTGTCATTGGGAGTGTGTGGGGACACGGGCTCTGCTGGCACTTCTGGGGGCTCCGGGTGGGACCCGGGCAGCATCTGGGGGGGGGCCCAGGTTTCTCACCAACAAAACAGGAGAACCTGCTTGTGCAAAATTTGTCAAATACGCGCAAAGTATCAGAATCGATGGGCCAGGAGGAGTCCTTAATCCTTACGGTAGTTAGGTAAAAGAAGCTAAAATAAATGAATCTACAATCAACTCAAGTTAGAAAGAAAGCATTAAAGTGAGGAAAATAAAGGTGCCTGTGCCCCACGGTGAGGGCGGGGTGAGGCTGCACCCGTTCAGTTAGCTCACCTGTCAGAAACAGCTGGGAAAACCCACAAACTCCAGAACAATCAATGACCACCACAGATCAAGAGAAATTTTATTAAAAGAATCATAAGAGATTTGTCTATTTGGTTCTAGCCTAATATACTTGAAACCCCAAATGGATGACTTCCACAGCAAATGCAAGCGTCCAAAATAAATCAAAGAAGACCAGAGAAAAAGTAGACAGGTCCCTCTGCCAGGCAGACAGACAGACAGACAGACCGATAGGTGCAGAGCCCCCGCCCGCTCCCCGGCCACCAGCATCAGGAGGGCACAGACAGGTGCTTCAGGGACAGAAGGTCAGCAGTGGGCAGCTCCATTACCTCACGCCTGACAGAGACTGGCAGAGACAGCACAGTGACAGAAAGCCCTACCAGGAATAGTGCCCTTGCACGGCACCAAGGGGCTCCTCCCTGCTCTGTGTTCACAGATGGCCAGTTCACCCCTACGACCGCACAGGGGGCAGGCACCAGGTACGCCTCCCGATCTACCTGCCCGATGGGTCAGCCGGCCCGGCGTCAAAGCACACAGCCACCCAGGACACCCCACCCTGAATGGCATAGTCGCCCCTGGGATCTAACAGGGGGGTATCGGGGTGAATTTCATACCCAGAAGACATCTCTGAACAAACTAGGTTCAGGTAACAGAAGGCGAAGGGGAATGGCTTCTCTGTAGGTGGTGAAGTCTGTTAAAACTCCTTCCTGTAAATTCTCTAAATGGACATGGGGAGGTTTCCAGCGTCTGCCGTTACGTGCTAACTTCTGCGTGGGAAAGGACGGCCATGAGCACGTATGCAGGAACCCGTGAGAAGACACTCAGGAAGGAGCACACATCAGTGAGTTAGTGATCTACTGCGAGGAACGCAGGTGTGCAGGCAACAAATTGGCGGGTGCAGCTTTTCATGCAATTTTAAGTTTCGAACCAGTTCATACCTTAAATATTTTAAATGTAAGACAAAAATAAAAACTGAAAGGCAGCAAGCCATAAAATGATAAACAAGCAGAAACAAATGAATCTAACTTCTATAAATTGACCATTTCAGAGAAAAATTCCCAACCTTTTTTTTTTTTTTTTTTTTTTTTTTTTCCCAGTGACATGTTTTAATGCCATACGGAGATCGATCTGCCATGAGGTGTGGTCAGTTCCAAGATTAGGGAACATGGACAGTGATGGAATGAGTAGCCTCATCGAGAAATCTTGGCCGGATGCCACACTCTCTGGTCACCCCATGTTCACTGTGCTGTGTGCCCACCTGGGGGTCTCGCCCCTGCGACAGTGCCCCACTTACTCGTACTCAATCTTGTGTGGACTATATTCTAGGGAAAAAGAAATCTTAACATCAACCTAGTAGTAACATTTGTGTTGGTGACAATACGGGTGTTCTTATCAGCTGGAATCCAATTTGAAACAGATGGAACTTTAGGCGTGGGTCTGATCGAGGACTCATTTAGAGCGATCTGGTACCAGGGAAGGAAGGAGGGGGCTGGGGACAGCGGAGCCAACCTCTTGCCACGCACAGTTACGAGGACAAGGGACAGGGAAGGACTCATGTTGTCATTGGAATAAATGAAAAGGTCAGTGGAGCAAAGTAGACTGGCGGGAAATTTGTGAAGAAATTTAATGGAAGGTAAGAGTGGCATTTCAACTCGAAGGAGACTTAAGTCTTCTTTAGTGAATGGCACACAGCCAGCTGGAACCTGTGTGGTGCGAGCCTCATAATGTGAGAAACCACCCCTCGGCTTGTGGTTTCTGGAAGAGTTTTTGCAAGATTCACGTTACTGCTTTCTTAAATGTTTAGCAGAATTTAACAGTGAAACCAACTGTGGTTTGAGATTTTGATGGTGGGGGAGATTTTTATCTATAAATTCAATTTCTGCAATAGATCTACGTCAATTCTGGCTATGCATTGCTTCTCTAATAAGCTTTGATACTTTGCATCTTTCCAGGAATTTATGCAATTGTCCAAGTTATCAAAATTATTTCCATAAAGTTACTCAAAATGCTCCCTTGATATTCTTCTAGAGTCCGTAGGATCTGTGCTGGTGTCACATTCTTCATCCCTAATAGTGATACACGCCAGCTATCTGGGTTTTCCTGATTAGTCTGGCTAGAGGTTTATCCATTTTCCTCATCTTTTCAAAGATCAAACATGATTTGGGTTGATTTTCTATATTGCTTTTCTGTTTTCCATGTCATCGATTTTTGCTATTACATCATTTCTTTCCTCTTGCTTACACTGGTTTTGACTTGTTCTCCTAGTTACTTAAGCTACAGACTTAGATTTTTAAATTGAGCATGTTATGTGGTCTAATGCTGGAAGCCGAGCTCTCCCAGCCTGAGTGGCAGGGCCTGGGCTGTGGACGGATTGGTGACTGCAGGGCGGCCCGCCGACAGGGAAGCTTCTGGTACTCCCGCTTTTAGGTAATTTGGCTTTATTTATTTTTTTTTTCCACGTTTTTTTTTTTATTTATTTTTTTGGGACAGAAAGAGACAGAGCATGAACGGGGGAGGGGCAGAGAGAGAGGGAGACACAGAATCGGAAACAGGCTCCAGGCTCTGAGCCATCAGCCCAGAGCCTGACGTGGGGCTCGAACTCACGGACCGCGAGATCGTGACCTGGCTGAAGTCGGACGCTTAACCGACTGCGCCACCCAGGCGCCCCTAGGTAATTTGGCTTTAAAAGTACCTGGGGTATTGTCTGTTGGGGAATCGCCCTCAACAGGCCCTCTGGGAAAAGAACCATTAGGAGAGAAAATAAAGTTCCACAAGAAATTGTGCGGCCTTACGTTTAGCCCTGGCCATTCCCCATGGAGACTCCTCTACTTACAGGAAGGATAGCCTCGTGCATTTGCCAGCAAAGGCGGCCATCGAAGCAGAGACATATGGATCCGAAAGCCCCACTCCGGTAACTAAGGAGTGTATCTATGGACACAGGTCACTCTGACCCCTAGGCCCGCTTGGCCCCCAGGAGGCATTCCAGATGATGATTGAACCTCGTCGGTTAAAGTACAGAATGGTTCATTGGTTCCTAGGTGCATTGTCTCTCTGAGAATGTATAAGGCGTGGGTTTCTAAGGCCCTCTTGGCCCCCTTCCTGGCACCTCGGACCCAGGCGAACGCTTTTGTTCTTCAAAACCACGAATGGTTCAGGGAAACAACTAAGAGGTCGTGTCCCTGTAACTGTTCCACTTGAGGTGTTGAGAGATAAATGACCTTTCATGAAAACAGCAACGCAAATACTTTATAAATTATAGATAAACATAGATACATAATAAAAACAATAAAAGAAATCAATCAACAAGCAAAGGGCAGGAGGGAACGTTATGATAAAACAATCATGTTATTCCTTATTGGGTGATTATACAATGGAACAATTTTAGAATTGGGTAACGTTAGAAAAACATAGATGACGTACGTTACAAGGAAATCACTAGTATATATAATGCCACGTTTACTGCAATAAATTGGCCAGTTCAACACACTGCTGTTGACTGTGTCCGTTTTTATTTTAGTTTTTTATTTTCCAGTTTTTTATTTTAGTTTTGTTTGATTTTCACTGACACCGTTCTTCCTTCGGGAACCCCTGGTTGCTGGAGCTGGTCTCCGGCAGTCTAATAATAAGCATCAATGCCACAAATTCCCTTCAAAGTGCTGCTTGAGCTGTGTCCACATATTCTAATAGATTTCGTTCTCATTTTTACTTAATTCAAAATACTTTTCTGTGAAGGAGCAAATCATATCTTTTGTCTATTGAGTTCTTGGTACTTCCCTATTGATTCGTAGGAGCTGTTTATGTATTAAGGAAATTAGATTTTATTTGTGCTATCAGTTAAAAGAGTTAAACATAATTTTCCTCAGTTTATCATTGCTTTTCTTGCTTGGCTAGTGGTGTCATTTTAAGGTGTTTCCTCTATGTGGCTAAACTCACCGGCGTTTCCTTTTGTGGCTTCCGATCACCGTCACAGGGCTTCGATCATCTTTAGAGAGGCTTTTCTTATTCTAAAGTTGAATTCCTGGATGTTCAATATTTCATCTTTTGTGCTCAACATCACTCCTCATCAGGGAAATACAAATCAAAACCACACTGAGATATCACCTCACACAGAGTGGCTAAAATGAACAAATCAGAAGACTATAGATGCTGGAGAAGATGTGGAGAAACGGGAACCCTCTTGCACTGTTGGTGGGAATGCAAACTGGTGCAGCCACTCTGGAAAACAGTGTGGAGGTTCCTCAAAAAATTAAAAATAGATCTACCCTATGACCCAGCAATAGCACTGCTAGGAATTTACCCAAGGAATACAGGAGTGCTGAGGCATAGGGGCACTTGTACCCCAATGTTTATAGCAGCACTCTCAACAATAGCCAAATTATGGAAAGAGCCTAAGTGTCCATCAACTGATGAATGGATAAAGAAATTATGGTTTATATACACAATGGAATACTATGTGGCAATGAGAAAGAATGAAATCTGGCCTTTTGTAGCAACGTGGATGGAACTGGAAGGTATTATGCTAAGTGAAATAAGTCAGGCAGAGAAAGACAGACACCATGTGTTTTCACCCTTATGTGGATCCTGAGAAACTTAACAGAAGACCATGGGGGAGGGGAAGGGGGAAAAAAGTTACAGAGAGGGAGAGAGCCCAACCATAAGAGACTCTTAAAAACTGAGAATAAACTGAGGGTTGCTGGGGGGTGGGGGGGGGAGGGGAAAGTGGGTTATGGGCATTGAGGAGGGCACCTGTTGGGATGAGCACTCGGTGTTGTATGGAAACCAATTTGACAATAAATTTCATATTGAAAATATTTCATCTTTTCTCCATCAAGAATTCACTTGCTTTAATTCATGAGTTAGCACTCAAACAGTATTTTCCAACTATCCACCCTGTTCTCCCGAAACCGTCTGTAACTACTGAGTTCTCCCACATTCGTGATTCTCATGTGTATTTTGGTCTGTTCGGAGGCTTCTCATCCATTCTCCTGGGCTGTCCACGTGCCAGAACCCCAGTGGTTTTGTTCTGTGTGTTTCCTTTTGGAAGCACAGCTGACCCACAACATTACGTTAGGTTCAGGTCAGGTGCACAACATCGTGATTCAGCATCTCTGCATGTTGTACTGTGCTCACAAGCGTGGCCACCATCTATCACCATACACACTATTGCAACATCACTATGTCCCCCATGCGTCCCCCATGCTTCACCTATCATCCCCGTGACTTATTCATTCCGTAACTGGGAGCCTGTGCCTCCCACTCCCCTTCACACATTTTGGGCACGGCTCCCTCTCCTCTGGCAGAAAACACTTTTCTAGAAAATTGTCGGTTTCATCCAACTTTTCATTTATTCCGTGAAGTTAAGTAAAAATTTCCCTTCTAACGGTTCTTTACTTTTTTCTCCTTTTGTGGTTATTTCCCATATTTGATGTATTTTTTTTCTTTTTCCTTTTTATCTTGACTAAGGCACCTAATGGCTTCCCCATTTTATTGATATTTTTCAAGAACCACCACTTGACCAAGTAATGGTTTTTCTATTTTCTTTAAGTTTCTTTATTATTTATTTATTATTTTGAGAGAAAGAGAGAGAGGAAGAGAGCGCAAGTGGAGGAGGGGCAGAGAGAGGGAGAGAGAGAATCCCAAGCAGGCTCTTTGCTATCAGCACAGACACCTCCCCTCCCATTTTCCTATTTGCTAATTCAGTAATTTCTGCTTTTATGTTTGCAGAAATGTAAATATTATCTTCCTTATCCTTTATTATGGTTATGTTGTTTTCACCCCTAATTTTTGAGTGGTCGAGCTAACCAATTCCTTTTCATTCTTTTCATTTATTAACATCATCTTTAGGACAATAGATTTTCCCAGATCCCTCAGAATCTGATGTGCTATGTGTTCATTTTTATTTTCTAAATACTCTGCAATTTTCTCTTTCACTCGAGAGTTGCCCTACAATCTCTATGTTCTTGCTGTAAAAAGAACCACTGACTAGTCTAGCTCATAATCCAATTTTGGAGGGGAAAATCGAATTTTGATCATCCTAAAACATGAAGGGTCCCCTGGTTTGTCCTCTGGGTACCAAGCGTATCTGGGTAAGTGGAGAAAGCCTGGGAATGACAGGGACCAGTTTAGGACTCTGAGTCCTACTTTGACTCTCTCCTTGTAAATATTTATCAGCACCAGCTGAAAGCCCTAATTACCACTTGCAGCCCTGAGACTGAACTGGTGTTCACCTCCTTCCTGCCCTACTCAGTTAATGATCAGACCCAGCTGCCACTCAGGGTTACTGGGAAGTCTCAGCAGGGGCCAAAAATGGGGCCAGCAAGACACAAAGACCCATTATGAGGAAGTGCCTGAGGACTCTGCAGAATCTGGCAGGTGTTGGGCTCACTCTGGGTTCAGGCGGATGGCCCCGCACCGGGTCTAGGAGGGCCCTGCGAGCTGGAAGTGACGTTTGTTCCAGAACCTGCTTCTGGCTGACCTCAACAGCCCTGGACTCTAGGCCAGCCTTGGCCACTAACTGTGGGTCAATATAGGTCAGGCACTTGGCACATTAGATCTCGTTCTTGACACCTGCAGAGGAAGCTGGCTGGGAGGTGTCAAAAGTGACAAAGGACACGAGAGCACCTTGGAGAGTTGGAGGAATTGTGAGAATGAGACGCTAAATGTCCTGTCCAATAGGAGTTAAGGAAGCCATTCGTCCATTTTTCTACCATCCATCCATCCATCCATCCAGTTATTTACCATCCATCCACTAACCATCCATCCATCCATCCATCCACCATTTATCCATCGGTATACCATCCACCCATCTATTTAACATCCGTCACTCCTTTTCTCAAACACCATTTAGAGTGCTGTGTGACCTGTTTTGGGAATCTTTGCTGTCTCAACACTACCTCAGTAGAGCCCCTTGAACAGTCAACCCTGGGATAAATACTGCAGAGGTTTCCTGTGTAGAGTACAGGTAACTTTCAAAACGCAGAAACAATTGTTTCTGCTACACAAATGTGGATTCATTACTGTTATTGGTGACGTGACAGATACACATATCAAGCGAGGCTGACAGATTCCGCTGGCAAAGAAACAATGAGCCCTTTTTAGATTCAGAAATTTTATTACTTACACAGACAGCAAAAGCAAGATCGGAAAGGGTGCCAAGTCCCAGGTCCCCGCCCCTCCCTGCCCACCGCGTCCCCACGTCCTCCTTCCTCTCTGGAGTTGGTCAACTTGCCGGCCACGCACTTGTCCACCTGGGCCCAGGGACCCGAGCCCCCCTCTCTGCCTACCTGAATTCCCACTCCCATGACAGCCTCCACCCCACCCCCAGACCCGCAGAGGGAGTGAAGGTGAGCTGACTGCCCGTGCTTCAGGGGCACATAGAACCTGCCTGAGGGGGGCTTTGGGAGGGGGCAGGGTCCTCTGTGCACTCTGTATGCCACTGGCCTGCCCAAACATCTGGGACTGCAGCCTTTGGCCCCAGAATGATGACCTGTGAGCCCAGGTGGCCACGCAGGAGCGAGGTGGCTGTGGGGTCCTCAACAGAGCACGTGGCCATGTCCAGCCCAAGGGCACGCAAGCTCAGAACAACGGTGTGAACTGGGCATCACACAGGGAGGGGACCAGGAATGTGACAAGGTGGGCCCCTTGTGCTCGACAGTCAGCCACCCACGGGCATGATGTCTACAGACCCAGGGGCTGGCATAGGGATCTCTGGCCACTGGTGGAGCCCCGGGGCCCACCTTCCAGGACACAGCTGTCCTCAGTGCTGACTCTGACCTGTTGTTGCCCAAGATTGCGACCTGGGAAGTGTTCCTGGTGCTGGCGACCAGCCTGGACTCACGCCCCAGACCTACCCCTCTGGGGCCTACCAGGAACCGTCCAGGCCTCAGGGACACAGGGGCCTTCCTGTTTGGACTGGAGTGGGGGAGTCAGTGGCACTGGAAGAGGGCCTCAGGCTGTCCTGGAAGATGATGTCCTCGGGACCTTGAGGATAAGCCACGGGGCATTCGGGGAACCGCATGGCTGGGGTCCCAGAGGTCCTGACTTGCAGGCCCCGGACCCCGTATAAGGGCCCGAGCCCCCGGCCTGGCCTTCCTCAGTCCCGGGAGCTCAGCGCCACCACAGCCGCAGCCATGAAGTGCCTCCTGCTCGCCCTGGGCCTGGCCCTCGTGTGTGGCCTCCAGGCCGCCACCGTCCCCCTGACCATAGAGGACCTGGATATAAGACAGGTGTGGGCGTGTGGGGTGGGTGCTGGGGGGCCTACAGAGGGCAGGAAGGCCTGACTGCAGAAATCTAAGGGAAGACCAGACGAGGCATAGAGCTAGGCCAGGCCTTTGTCCCCCCAAACGCTGGCTCCGACCACCTGCCTGTTTCCCTCTCACTCCCGGGTGGAGTCACCCATGACTCTGCCACACTCCGAAAAGGAGCTCACCCAGGACAGCGCTGGAGGGAGAGGGCAGCTATTGCAAATATGCAAGAACCCCTTGGGGTGTTGGCACACGGTAGGAGGTCCTCAGATGCGCCCTGAGTCCTGACGCACCACAATCGCGATCCCACTCGAGAAACCCCGGAGTGTAGGGGACAAACCAGCAGGCGGGTCGGAAGGAGAGCCCGCTGTGGGGCCGGGGCCGCCTCCCCGCCCCCGATGGCAGCTCAGGCCCCCTCCCCAGGTGGCTGGGACGTGGCACTCCATGGCCATGGCGGCCAGCGACATCTCCCTCCTGGACTCGGAGACCGCCCCGCTGAGAGTGTACGTCCAGGAGCTGAGACCCACGCCCGGGGACAACCTGGAGATCATTCTGCGCAAATGGTGGGTGACCGAGGCCCCCGGGCTGGGGGCCGGCGAGGGCCTGGGCCCAGGGAAGGCGGGCGGGCAGGGTCCTGACGGGAGCTGGCTCTGTGTGGGTGGTTCCCGGTGGCCTCGGAGGCCCAGCCTATGGCTCTGGGCCAATGGGCCGATCACACAGGGCGGCCACAGGTCAGTGCGCAGAGAGGCCCGTGTGGAGGCCGCCAGTCAGCTGGGGGCTGGGGCCCTGGGGGCCTGGGCGGTTCCTGCCACGAGCCCTGTCTGCCCTGGAGAGAGGGCCGGGGACCCAAGGAATTCTCACTGTGATCGGTGATGAGATCCTTAGAGGCGCTGTGACCAATCCCCCCGTGGACGGGGTCAGTTCTGAGCTAGCCCCCGCCCCCCACCCCCAGCAGCTTTCTGGGCTGGCTTCGTCTACCCCATTGTCACCTTGTCCGAGTCACCTGCTCAAGGCCACAGGGCCACTCACATTTGGGCCAACACCTCATGGCCTTGCTCACAGCCGGCCCAGGGCTGGGTGTCCTCAGGGTCTGTGGACGCTTCCTGGAGCCCAGCTCCTGTCCCTCCACTGGGGTTCGGAGGTGACCCCCACCGCTCTGGCTTTTCAGGGAAAACCACGCATGCATCGAGGGGAACATCATGGCCCAGAGGACCGAGGACCCAGCCGTGTTCACGGTCGACTGTAAGTGCCCCCACCCCGTGCCCGTGGGGCCACGCCCTGGTCAGCCCCCCTTAGGTGCCGTGGACAGAGTGCTCCCTCCCGCTCTGAACCCCCCACCCCCCGCCCCCGCCACGTCCTGACGGCAGGGAAGAGTCAGACGGGTGTGTGGCCTGCCCTGAACGCCAGGCCCAGCTTCTCCTACCCTACATCGCAAAGGGCACTCCCGGGGAGGGTGGGTGGATGAGGCCTGGGGACCAGCCCCCCCGTCTCTGGGGCTCAGTCTCCTCCAGGCCCCTCGGCTCCCTGCTCAGGTAGGAAGATGGCGGAGAGGCATCTGGTTCCCTGCGAACCCGGGCAGGTTCGGTCCTCGCAGGGAACGCCTGAGGGCAGGCCTGCGGCAACTCCCCTGCTCAGGGACCAGCGGCCTGTGGCTCCTTAAAAATACCCAAATAAACCAGACCGGTGGGCAAACACCCTGTGGATTTGCCGGTCAATCCTGGAACCTGCTTCTGGAACGTTCTGGGCCTCAACTCCAGCCTTTCTGCCCGGGCCCTGTCTCCTGGGCCTAGAGGCCTCATCCGGGGTGGGCCCCGGGCCCACCCCCTAGCTTCCAGCCCTCCTCTGCCACCAAGGACGGCCACCGAGCACCCACCCCAGCACCTCCCATTCTTAAGCTATGAGCAGGCTTTCCAGCAGGACCTCGGGTCATCCTGGGAAGGTGACGGGAGCCTCCGAAGAGCTGGGCGGTGCCCGGCAGGGACACTGCTGGCCCACCCGCCGCTGTCCTGCTCCGAGCCCTGCCAGGCCCACGGCCCCACAGACTTGGGGTCCCCACACGCTTCCGTTGGCTCCCCACCTTTGAAAAACAGACATCACGGCCCTACCCACCGCGATAATTCTCCATTTCCTTCTGCCCATTGATGTCCACGTAGAGCCGCGACTCCAGTGGGGCTCCGGTTCTGGATTATTTTGTCATCGCTCCCAGGACCTGGGCACCTGTCACAGGAATTGGGGGGGGGGGGTCACCTGGGTCTTAGCGCCTGAGCGTGTGCACGAATATCTGAAAGGTTGAAGGGCACAGCCAGAAGTGGGGACGAGCCTTGGGCCAAGCAGGGCAGAAAATCCCAGAAGGCTTTGCTGCCGTGCAGATTTTGAAAGACATGCCCACGGTCTCGGCCCAAGTGCAGGGGGTGCCGGTCCGGCGCAGCCAGGGCCGCTCGGAGGGCCCCCTGCGGGGTCCCTGCCAGGTGTGGGCCGTGGAAATGCACGGCAGGTGAAGGGGAGGCCCGAGGTGGCGAGGGGGGTCGTGGGCCGGATCTCAGGTCTCTGTTCCGGCCTCTTCTCCAGACCAGGGGGAAAGAAAGATCTCCGTGCTGGACACTGACTACACCCACTACATGTTTTTCTGCATGGAGGCCCCAGCGCCCGGCATGGAGAACGGCATGATGTGCCAGTACCTGGGTGCGTAGCCGCCCCGGGGCCACCCTCCAAGGCGTGGCTCATGAGCACCCCGGGGGCCCCGGTGGGAGAAAGGGAGCAGGGCTGCCTCCTGGCCTCCATGGCTCACGTTAGCAAAGGTCCTGGGGTGTGATCCGATGTGGAGTCGTCCACACGGGGAACCCTACCATTGTTCTCAGGTGCTCTCTCCCAGGGCTCCCGAGGGGACCGTGGGCTCTGGGCCAGCAGGACGCTCCCTGGCCAGTTGACTCACGGTGTCCTGATGCGGCAGGACAGCTGACGGCCCGGGGGCTGTGGGCCCTCTTGTCCTGTGTCCATGCAGACCCCCCGGTGCTATCCTGGGACTGGGCCGGGGGAGGGGCAGGGACGCTGGAGGGCAGGGGGGCGGAGCCCCAGAGGCCACCCCGGGAGCTGACCTCAGGACGCCAGTGTGTCCTTCCTGCACTTGCTCTCTGGACGGGGGGGACCTCGGGCTCCCCAGTGTCATCAAAGCCCCGCGGCGCAGGGACTGACCCACTGCCCCCCCCCACGCCCCCCCAGCCAGGACCCTGAAGGCCGACAACGAGGTCATGGAGAAATTCGACAGAGCCCTCCAGACTCTGCCCGTGCACATCCGGATCATCCTGGACCTGACCCAGGGGAAGGGTTAGCTCTGCCCTCGGTCGCCCCCTCCTGGGCTTGCTGTCCCAGCTCTGGGACCCATCAGTGGTTCTGTAGAAATCAGAACAGCGTCATCCTTCATCATTGGTCCCCATTCCCGGGTTGGGGAGGGGGTGCAGAGCCCCTGGGGCGGGGTCCCCCTCCCACCCCTCTGGGCCCAGGGCTGCCCCGGCGACCTGTGACCTCTCCCCCCGGCTCTCTCTCCTCCCGCAGAGCAGTGCCGCGTCTAGGTAGGTGAGCTCCTGCCCGACCCGCCTCCTGGGGTAACGTAGCAGCCCTGCCCCCACGTCCTGGGCACGTGCACGGGTGGGGGCGTCCCCGGGGACCCCCAGCTCCCCTCCGTCGGGCCCTGGCCCCTCTGCGGGAATGGCTGGAACCCGGCGTCTCTCCTGCTGACCGCGGGGGCCGGGCTGGCTCTGTGTCCACTCTCTCGAATGGCCTTTGTGGGATGTCGTTCCTGTGTCCCGGTCGAGCCCCCACGCGGATGTCCCCATGGGCTCTTCTGGGCAAGGGCGTGGGGTGGCCAGCACTCAGCCTGAGGTGGAGAGGCCGTCCCTCACCCCCAGGCTGGGAGGGGCCGGCGAGGGTCCGACAGGCTCCCCAGGAATCACAGGGGAGCCCTGGTCCGTTTCAGGGCCCAGAGAGGACGACACCCTTTCCAGCCCCGTCGGGGGGACTCAGGAGGGACCGGACCTGCCGGACCTGTTCGTCCAGCCCCCAGGCTCCTGGGGTGGGGGGGTCCCAGCCTGGGGTCTCCTGCCCTGAGCCCCTCCCCCTCCAGCAATAAAGAAATAAAGCAGGGAACAGTCTGCCTGGGTCTTTCCTGGCCTTGTGCGTGTGGGGATGGGGGGGGTCCCCGCGGGGTGTTAGACACGATGTCCTGTTACCACGTGTGGCGTCTCTGGTCACACGACCGTGGAAGCTGTACGTGCTGAGGGGGCCGTGCAGCTGGGGTTCCAACTGCTCCGTTACCTTTCCTGACACAGAAACGTCTCAGGGGTCTCCTTGGTGCCTCTTGCCCTCCCGCCAGCCTGAAGGTCAGGGTTGGGGGGGTGGTTGGAGCTCCAGGGCCGAGAAGGCACACGGCCTGCGGTGTGGACGACAGGCCCACAGACACCAGCATCAAAGAGCAGAGCCCCCCCGGCCTCCTGTTAGGGCTCTGGGGTCCCCCAGGGAGCCACTGCAGAGGGGACCTGCCCCCCCGCCCCTGCCCCGGACAGAAACGGGAACAGGAAACGGGCCGGCCTGTGGTCACCCTGAGCCCCTGCTGGGGGCTGAATGTAGGCCTTCCTTCCACCGTCACCAAGGCCCTGGAAGGCAGCCACTCCCGTCCACACCGAGGGAACTAGCCTCCAGGTCCACACAGCCCGGTCAGAGGGGGACCTGGACGTTGACCCAGGCCGTGTGGCTCCAGCCCAGCTCTGAACGCGACACAAAGCCCCATCTGAGGGCAACACCGGGTTCGGGCCCGGAGGCACCACTGATGGGATCCGGCCCACCCGGGGTGGGTGGAAAGGAAGTGAGCTCGCTTCTGGGGGCGCCGGGCACGGAACCCCTGTGCCACACGCGTCCGCGGTCACCAGGGCCACGTGCTGGCGAGGCGCGGGTGCTGGAGTCAAGAGGGCAGCACAGGCCAGCCCGCCCGGCCCCTGCCGTCCATTCCGCGTCTGGTCTCGTCCGTAAGCGGAGACGGCTGAAGGAACAAATGCAGGGAGTGGGAGGTAGGACACGGGGGAGGACAGCTCCTGCACCCTGAGCTCGGCTGCACACCCCGCGTGGTGGTGTGGCCCCGCTGCCGTGACCACAACTCTGACACCCCTCGGGCCTCAGGCCCCAACCTCAGGGCCGGCTGCCCCTCCCGCCGGGCCCCTCCGGCCACCGCCATGGTTACCTGGAAGCCAGCAAAGTAAGCACCACGATCACGAGCCCTGAAAATAACATAAACTCCAAAAAGAGAGCCCTGGAAGGCGGGCGAGCAGGGCGGTCTGCTCTGGGACCCGGGGATCCGAGGACAGCGCAGTGACAGCTAGTTCTGGGTCCCCCCCAGGACAGAAGGCAGCCCAGGGTGGCCCACTGCCCACCTGGATCAAACCGGGGTCCCCCCATGACACCAGGCTAGCCCAGTGCCTGTGGCCAGAAGGACCAACGGGGGCCCCTCCAACCGTGAGCCGCCGGGACGGACTCCCCTTCCTCAGGACACCGGGCCTGAGACGACCC
Organism: Lynx canadensis; assembly: GCF_007474595.2. Classification (NCBI taxonomy): domain Eukaryota; kingdom Metazoa; phylum Chordata; class Mammalia; order Carnivora; family Felidae; genus Lynx; species Lynx canadensis. The sequence goes on from NC_044315.2 coordinate 92,232,754, forward strand.
TCCCCTGGGGAGCCGGGCCATGGCCTTGAGCTGGAGAATCCCTCCTGCCCCTCAGGAAGCGCCGGCAGGGCCACGGGAGCCCCACGCCAGCCACGCCGGCAAAGGCACGCTGTGAACGTCAGACTGGCGGGACCGCGTGCTGCCCCCAAACCGGAAGCTGCCGCCGCTGTTGCTGCTGGGACGCTTTCAACAGGACCCGGGGTCTCCGACAGAAGAGGCAGAGTGACCGGGGAGCAGCCGGAGGTCACCCGGCACACGGGACACCAGGAGCATCACAGCCTGAGGGAGAAGACGAGAGGGCACCCCACGGACATTCGCGGGACAGCGGACATTCCCGCTACCGCAGCACCAACCACACCTCCTTGGGCAAAGGAAACTGCTCTGATGACAGGTCCCTGAGCACGAGGCCACCCGCTCACCGGACACACGGCAGTCCCATGGACACGCCACACAGCGCTGCTGCAGAAAGCCCCCAGCGAAGGCTGACAGGCCTGAAAGGGGGACGGACAGACAGACACCCCAGGCTCCGAGCCGGGGGCTTGCACCTGCCCCGAGTGGCCGAGGGATGCGGGAGGCCGGGGGCGGTAAGTGCAGGAAATGGAGCCACGCGGTCAGCCACGGGCGGGTACAAACCCGCTTACACAGAGCGCGGCCCCAACAGCCGCAGAGCCGGACGGCTCTCACCCCCGACGTCCAGACCCCGGGACGCCCCCCCTGCTGACGCCAGGCGAACCCCCCATGGGACCCGCGGGCTCTGACGGCCCGGCTAGCGAGCGCGGGGGGGCGGGGGGCAGGAAGTCTCCAGAGCAGCTCACAGAACTCAGAGAAACACGAAGAAAGGGCCACCAGGACAGAGCGCACTCACGTGGCCTGACCCTGGGACCGGGGGCGCCTGGGGGGCTCGGTCGGTTCAGCGTCCCACTCTTGGTTTCTGCTCAGGTCGTGATCTCATGGCTCATGAGCTGCACGGTGCGGAGCCTTCTTGGGGTTCTCCGTCCCCCCCACCGCCCCTCCCCTGCTTGCGTGCGCGTGCACGCGCTGTCTCTGTCTCATCAATAATAAATAAATAAATAAATGAAATCCGTGATGGAGACAAACAGACAAATTACATGTAAAGAAGCACAAAGAGAACGACGGCAGCATTTGTAGGAGCGAGAGATTCGTGCTGGGGACTGGGCGTTCGTGTGCGTTGTTAGGTCAAGGGACGTCCCTTCCATTCCTGTTTTGCTGAAAGGTTTTACTTCATTGTCCTGGGCTGTCCTGCCCTGTCCTGGGCTGTCCTGTGCTAGTCTGTCTTGTCCTGTCCTGGGCTGTCCTGCCCTGCCCTGTCTTGTCCTGTGCCGGGCTGTGTTTTTGAGCCAGGGTTGCTGGTAAACTATAAGCAGTGTGATTTCTGCATAAGCTAAGCTGACCAAGTCGTCTTTCTTCTTTAGCCTGTTGAGGTTACGAATGGCACCGGTGTGCAGTTTGCAGTGTCAGAAGGTCCTCACGGTGGCCGGAGGTAAAAACCGATTTCGTTCTGATGCTCTGTCCGCTGCTGGGTGCCACATTCTGCCCTTTAGCAGGGCGTTATGCACTTACTTCCGGGGGAGGCTGCCGCTCCCTGTCTTGCTGTGACACAGAGGTTGAACGGGTCCGTGGGACGGGCTGGGAGTACCCTGCCTCCCGTTCTGGGTTTGGACCCTGTACTCGAACACGTCAGAGGAGAGCAGGGCGGTGAGGCGGTCGGAGCTGGTGATGTCGCGGGGCAACACTCAGATCACTGCTACGATGGGCTTAATAACTGTGGAGGGTCCCCTCTTCGGGTGCGTTTCCTGGTGGGCGCTCCCCGGCCCCCCAGCCTCCCGGCCTCGGTCTCTGCCTCCTCCACACCTGTGGCCCTTTCACCCGGCTGTTCTGTGCGGTGTCTCTCCTCGTCCTTGACTGAGCTCAGCAAGGACCTTGGGGGTCCACGTCGTTGAGTCTGGGAGGGGCCTGACCCCCGGCCTCTGCACAGGGCACTCAGAACACCTTCACCCGTTTCTTCTCCCGGGGGGTCCGCTGTGCTGTCCTGTCCCCACACCGGGGCCTCGGAGGCATTCGATCGCTCCGTCCACCAGTGGCTCTGTCTGTGCTGTGGGTCCTGGGCGTGCCTGTGCCGGCACCTGCTCCCAGGCGGCAGCCGCCCTCCCCCGGCCCAAAGCAGTTCTGACGCTCTGCTCTCTGCTCTAAGACCGTGCCCACAAACCGTTATACAGAAACCATCTATGGAAGCCGGCAAGGCCACGGTGCCTCCTTGGGCGCTGACTGTGTGCGCTCCTGGGGCCGCTGGCAGCTCACCCCGTGCCCCGAGGGCTCATTCAGAACCAGGCTGCACAAGCACCGGGCACTGAGCTTTGATGCAAACCACAGAATGTTCCAGATGGAGGGAGCAGGCTAGGCCGCATGGCCTTTCTGCGGAAGAGCAGGGGCTCAGGCGGCCTCCGAGGAAACAAGAGTGACACCCCCTCCCGAGATGGATGCTTCCAAAAGGATCGGGAGCGCGCTGGGGGGGGGGGGGGGTGGGGGCGGGGGAGGCTGTGCGTGGCAATTAGACTTTTTTTGTTAATTGCAGCAAAATACACGTAGCGTGAATCACAACAGTTTAGCACTTTCGAGGGCACCGTTCGGGGGCATCGGGCGCATTCACGCGGTCGTGCAGCCGTCCCTCTGTCCGTTCCCAGAACGTGTCTATTTTCCCAGACTGCACTCTGTCCCCTTACACACTGACCTCCCCCCAAACCGTGCAGCCCCCCCCCCGGCCCCCTCCCGCTTTCTGTGTCTGTGGGGTTTTTTCCTCCTTTCTCTCTCCCTAAGACGAACCATTCGGAAGCGCACAACTCGATAATGCTGGGTGCAGTCACACTGCCGTAAAAACACATCTCCAGGACTTTTTCATCTTGCAAATACAAACTCTGCACCCATAGAGCAATACCTCTCCTCCCCCAGCCCCTGGCCCCCCCCTCCTTCCATCTCCACGGACCTGACTCCTCTGGGTCCCTCACGTAAGTGGAATCCTACGGGATTCGATCTGTCCCGTCTGGCATATCTCACTCGGCATAATGTCCTCAAGCTCCGTCCACGTGGTCTCAGCTGTCAGGATTTCCTTCCTTTCGAAGGCGGAATAATTTTCCATGATGTGGACGGACCGCGTGGTTTATGCCTTCATCCGTCGATGGACACGTGGGCCGTTTCCCCCCTTCGGCTGCTGTGAAGACGCTGCCGTGAACAGGGAGGCACAAATATCTCTCCGAGATCTGCTCTCAGGGGCGCCGGGGGCTCAGTCGGTGGCGCGTCTGACTCTCGGTTTCGGCTCAGGCCGTGGTCCCGCGGTTCGTGGGATCGAGCCCAGCGTCAGGCTCCACGCCGAGCGGCGTGGGGTCTGCTTGGGATTCTGTCTCCCTCTCGCTCTTTCAAAGGAAGTAAACTGAAAAGAAGAATGTGCCTTCAGATCTTTTGGGGTCCGTGGCGGAGCTGTGGGATCACACGGTAATTGTGAAATCTGCTTACTCTCTTGAGGAACTGCCATCCGGTCTTCTATGGTGACAGTAATTTGGCCACACTGTTGGTGACACATTTGAGACTATTTTAGCGACTTGTGTTTTACCTGCTGTGCTACTGACGTGAGTAACGTTAGTGAGTGTGGGCACCTCAAGTCCCCGGGGCTCTGGAGGCTCAGGGAGGCGGCGCCCGGGACCCAGCGGTGGTGCCGGTGTCGGGGGTGGGGGTTGGGTTGTCTAGGATTTGTGCAGGGAGGGAGCCCCCGCCGGGAGAGGTGTTCTTTCCAGATGGAAGTTAACCCAGGAGGGTGCATGCTTGGGGACACCTGGTGCCGGCCACCACACTCGTGCCCGGCAAAACTCAGACTCGCCCTGGTGGTGCCACGCTGCCCGCTGGTCCCACTGAGGCCCAGCTGCAGGGACAGGTCCCGGGGAAACAGGGCGGGGCATCAACGCATGTCCTCAGCTGCGTGAAAGCCCACTGCCCCTCCCTGGCCCCAAGAGTTCATCCTAAGAAAAGTAATGTCCTGCTTCTGCTGTCACAGGCCTGCCTTCCGGCCACTTCTGAAGACCTCGGGGTCCCAGCAGGAGGGCAAGGGCCTGGGGCCAGTCCCCTCCCATGTCCCACTCACTGGGGCAGCGATCTGGGAAAGTTGGATGCCGGGGCCTGGGTCTCCCCTCAGACTGGACAACGCCAACCGCCTGAGGCCAGCGATCACTTTTTTTTCCTTGTGTGTGTGTGTGTGTGTGTGTGTGTTTTAAGTTTATTTATTTTTGAGAGACAGAGCGTGAGCAGGGGAGGGGCAGAGAGAGAGGGAGACACAGAATCCCAAGCGGGCTCCAGGCTCTGAGCAAGCGGTCAGCACAGAGCCTGATGTGGAGCTTGAACCCATGGACCGTGAGATCATGACCCGAGCCGAAGTCGGACGCTCAACCGAGCGAGCCACCCAGGCGCCCCTCTTTGTGTTTTTTAAAATAGCATTCTGAGGAGTATTCTGGAAACTATGACCAGGTGCGTCCCGAACAGCACCCTTTGCAGCACCATATTGGCAGGGACGCGGGGAATCTCCGAGAACGCGAGAGGGATGTCACCCGCGGAGGGCGGGGCCAGCGCTTCCCAAACTCACCAGAAAACGGGACATCTGCTTTCTGCAGGCTGACACCCCCACGACCCTGTCCTGGAAGCCAAGTACGGCCTCGCATCTCGCAGCTGGGTCCTTCTCCCTGGGTCCCCTCTCTGCCCCTGTTTTCTCTTAAAAGGACATGAGACAGTAACCCCTACTCCCACGTGTGCCTCATCCACAGAAATCACATCTGTAGAGTCCCTGTTTCCAAATAAGGTCACATTTGGACGTGAGTTTTGGGGGACACCATTCAACCCAGTGCATTCCCTGCTGCTCCCCGGAAAACAGGAAAACGCTGAACCCCGGAGGCTGTCACGGGGACTGCGGGGAGGGCGTGGGGAGGGCCCGGAAGGGTCACGGTGCCTGGCGCACGCCCCACAGAGGTGCTGCTGGACGCCCACCTCATCTGGACCATTCCAGATCCTCCACCGACAGGCAGCAAAAATGTCCACCCCACCCCGCCTGGCTTCAAGGCCACTCCTCAGAGTTTCAACAGACACCCCCACGTCCGCGGTCAGAGCCCCCCCCGGGAGCGGCAGCCACACTGAGCCCGGCCACCTGCCGGGGAGGATCGTGGACACCGAGAGGCAGGTCTGCACGAGCTGTCACAAGAGGGCCACACCGGCCTGACGGCCTGAGCCACCGCCTCTCCCGCCCTTAGAACCGGAGCCCCGTGGCCCGGGACCTGCCATCTGTCTGCGGGGTGGGCTCTTTCCTGGCACAGTGACATGCAGGGACATGTGGCCTTTCCAGGAAAGAGAGCAGAGCCCTGGGCCTCCACCCGAGCTGCTGCTGCTGCCTGTGGGTCACCCGGATGGCCCCCACCTGTGGGGGAGGTGCCCTCCAGACGCCCCATCGGGAGAGGGCACAGGGCAGGTGGCTGTCCCCCTCCGCGCTCCTCCTCCATCCCGATGCTCGCCTCCCGGGGACGGGCAGTTGACCGTCTGAACGTCAGGTGGTGGCCTTTCACCCCCTTGGCTCAGCGCACGGGGCTCGCGCGTCCCCCTGTGGGTGCTGGTTTGCAACCTGATCGGCGGGACACGTTCCTCTGTAACCGCTCGACTCCCCTCCACGCCCGCACACCTGGAGCTCCCGGGCACGAGGGGCCACAGGAAGTGCTTCGGGGGATTTCAGAGGTGCGGCCTGGCAGACCCGTGGGCTTCCTGATGGCACGTACCCATGGACGCCCCTCGTGCTGCCCCCACGCGCGCCCCACCCTGAGAGGGACCTAGCCCGTGGGCTGGGTGACCCCGCCGATCACCGTGGTCCCCGACCACTCCTGTGACTCGGCAGAACGCCCACTGCCGGCCAGGCCCGTCCTCGGACCCCGCCTGAACCCGTGGCACCTTCCCCTTCCTGCAGGTGGTGGGGTGACCGGGAGGAGAACCCATCCTCCCAAGGCCGTGGCCGTGGGTCGTGGAGTCGCTGATGCCCCAGGAGAGAGAATGAAACTGAAGGAGAAAGACCTGGGAGGCCTTGACCAGCCGGGCACGTGGGGGCACCGGGAGGTGGTGGGCGCCTGCAGGAGGAGAGGGGGTGAAGGGGTGATGTCTGTTCCTCGTGTGGGACAGACAGCCACCCGCAGTCACAATGTCCCGGACCCTGGGGCTGGTGTGGGGCCCTCCGGCCATTGGCTGGGCTCCGGGGCACACCCTCCAGGACACAGCTGTCCCCAGTGCCGACTCTGACCTGTTGTTCTCAAAGATCACGATCCAGGAAGTGTTCCCGATACTGGCGACCAGCCTGGACCCACACCCCGGACCCTCCCCCCTCGGGGGCCTACCAGGAACCCTCCAGGGACACAGGGACCGTCCCGTTCCCGCTCGCTCCGCAGGAAGAAGGCCTCCCATTGTGCAGGTGGAGGAAGCCCCCTGAGGGCCTGGGGATGAGCCACGGGGGATTCGGGGAACCACATGGCTCGCAGGCCCCCGGCCCCCGTATAAGGGCCCGAGCCCGCGGCCTGGCCTTCCTCAGTCCCGGGAGCTCAGCGCCACCACAGCCGCAGCCATGAAGTGCCTCCCGCTCGCCCTGGGCCTGGCCCTCGTGTGTGGCCTCCAGGCCGCCACCGTCCCCCTGACCATGGAAGGCCTAGACCTGCAGAAGGTCTGAGGACGGCTGGGGGGGGTGGGGCGGTGAGCTGCAGGGCGGGCGGGGGGCGGGGCCTCGGCCTCTTAAGAGTGTGGGTGGAAGCCAGGAGGCTGGGAGCCCCCTCTCCTCTCCCTCTCCCCCCCCCCCCCCCCCCTCCCTGTCCTCAGGGTGGCTTTCCCTCGCTTGCCCAAGGTCCAGATGGTTCCGCGGAACTCGCACGACCCGTCCTTTAAGGCCGCCTGGGAACCTAAGATGTTATTTCAAGTGTGGGGGCTCCCAGCGGGGCGTCTGGTCGGTGGCGGGCTGGGGGGGGGGTCGCCCAGAGCTCACTGGCTGCCACCCCACTTAGACCGGGCCCCGGCCGGGGTGGGAGGGAGAGCCCGCTGTGGGGCCGGGGCCGCCTCCCCGCCCCCGATGGCAGCTCAGGCCCCCTCCCCAGGTGGCTGGGACGTGGCACTCCATGGCCATGGCGGCCAGCGACATCTCCCTCCTGGACTCGGAGACCGCCCCGCTGAGAGTGTACGTCCAGGAGCTGAGACCCACGCCCCGGGACAACCTGGAGATCATTCTGCGCAAATGGTGGGTGACCGAGGCCCCCGGGCTGGGGGCCGGCGAGGGCCTGGGCCCAGGGAAGGCGGGCGGGCAGGGTCCTGACGGGAGCTGGCTCCGTGTGGGTGGTTCCCGGTGGCCTCGGAGCCCCCGCCCAGGGCTCCGGGCCGACGGGCCGACCACACAGGGCGGCCGCAGGTCAGTGCGCAGAGAGGCCCGCGTGGAGGCCGGCCGGTCAGCTGGGGGCTGGGGCCCTGGGGGCCTGGGCGGTTCCTGCCACGAGCCCTGCCCGCCCTGGAGAAGTTGTGGGGGTACGGGAGAGAGCTGGGTCAGTGTGGGGGGCAGAGAGGAGGACACAAACCCCACAATTGTCTGCTGACTGCTGGGGCGAGGGCGCTCCCACCCCCTCTCCCTCTGGCTCCCTCCGCCCTCTCATGGGGTGGCCCTGTCCCGCCGGGTCACCTGCCGAGTGCCGCCCAGGCCTGCCAGAGCCGGGCTTCTACTCCCCACCCGCAGCTCGGCTCTGTCACGCTAAGGTCTATGCAGGCGGCCCACAGACACGGCCTTCTTTCAGGGAGCACGGCAGGTGTGTGCAGAAGAAGGTCTGGGCAGAAAAAACCGCGGTCCCTGCTGAGTTCAAGATCAGCTGTAAGTGCCGGGCCCCCGGGCCACCCTGGACACCCCCGCTGGCGGCTCCCGGGCAGCACGGCGGGGTCCGAGCTCCGGCCCCAGGGTGCTGACAAGAGCGACACGGTCCTCAGTGCCAGCTCTCACTGCCCTTCCCGCCTTCAGGGCCGTGGGCAGGTCCCTGCTGGGCCTCTCTGACCCCCACGGCCATGAGACCCAGCTCGCTGTCTGTGGGCCGGGCCTGGGAGGCACCCGCACCCGCCTGTCCTCTGCACCGCCTCCCAGGCCGCCTGCGCCAGGACATCTCCTGCTTCCCATGGGTCAGGGCACCCCATGATGCCCGGCCTGCCCCCTGGTTCCCGCACTCCTAGACCCCCGTTGGGTCATTCCCTCCCGTGCTCGCTCCCGCATTCCTCACCAGGTCCAGAATGAGAAGGCCCCGTGGGAGGGGCCGCTTCCTCCACGGCCGTCCCCACCGAGCAGCCTGGGCTGCGTCCCACTTTGCCCCCCCTAGGCCAGCCCTCCAGCCTGGCTTCGTGCGACGGCTGCCGACCGGCCCCAGGGGCTCCAGCACAGAGCTGTGTGGGTGGCAGTCCCCACGGCCCCCGAGGGCCACCGTCACCTCCGGCCCATACTCACCCCCACCCCCGTTTCCACGCATCCCACGGCTCCGCCCCTCTTCTCCGAGGTGTCCCGTTCATTCAAGATCAGTGTGGAGCCCCACTTCTTAACCGCTCTGGGTCCCAGGACACGGGGGTGGGGGGTCCGGGGTTGAGTGCTGAGTGAGCCCATCTAGCAGGAGGCACAGCATTTCTGGCGGGGGGTCCACAGTTAACAGCCAGGGCCTCGCAGCCCCCTGTGCCCTGTGGGGGTGCAGGAGAAGCCCCCCACCCCGGCCTTGCCATGGGGCCGCCCTGAGGAGACCCATGCTCTCCCTCCTGCTGGAGGGAAGACCCGGGACTCTCTCTCCCCAGATCTGGATGAGAACGAGGTCATCGTGCTGGACACTGACTACGAGAACTACCTGTTCTTCTGCCTGGAGAACACCGACGCCCCCGGGCAGAACCTCGTGTGCCAGTGCCTGAGTACGTCACTGAGCAGGCCCGGGGTCCCCCTGCGTGGGGGGGGGGGAGGCTGAGGACCCCCGGTGGGGGCCAAGTCCCCTGACATTGCCTCGGGAATCGGGGATCCAGGATCCAGGCCGAGGGGCTGGGCTTAGTGTTCCTGCCTCGGCCCGAGGATGACTGCTAAGTAGAAGCTTTGGTTGGGGGTGATGTTCCACAAAAGCACCATTAAAACTGTCAAGTTCTGAACGGAACGCAAGCCGGTAAGATCTGGTAGCAGGAGGCTGAGACGTGGCCGCTTTGCCTGAATGGAGCGCTTTGTGTGCGGTTAGAGACGCGTTCTTGGCCAGCACATCAGCCCTGCGGGCGAGCCCCAGCCGCCCGGGGACGTGGGTCCTGGCCTCGTGTCCCTGCAGGGCCCCCGGCGCCGTCCTGGGAGGGCGGGGCGGGGACCCTGGAGGGCAGGGGGGCTGAGCCCCGGAGGCCACCCCGGGGGCTGACCTCAGGACGCCAGTGTGTGCTCTCTGCTCTGGCTCCCTGGACGGGGCTCCCCGAGGCCGTCAAAGCCCCGCGGCCCAGGGACTGACCCACCGCCCCCCACAGCCAGGACCCTGAAGGCCGACAACGAGGTCATGGAGAAATTCGACAGAGCCCTCCAGACTCTGCCCGTGCACGTCCGCCTCTTCTTTGACCCGACCCAGGTGGCAGGTGACCGCCTCCCACACCCGCGTCCCTGCTCTCACCCTGCGTGCGGCTCACCCGTCGGACAGCCATGAGCCCGGGGCGCGACCGTCTCCCACGGTGGCCCCCATTCCCCGGGCCCCCGGGAGAGGGGGTGCAGAGCCCCTGGGGCGGGGTCCCCCTCCCACCCCTCTGGGCCCAGGGCTGCCCCGGCGACCTGTGACCTTTCCCCCCCGGCTCTCTCTCCTCCCACAGAGCAGTGCCGCGTCTAGGTAGGTGAGCTCCTGCCCGACCTGCCTCCTGGGGTAACGTAGCAGCCCTGCCCCCACGTCCTGGGCACGTGCACGGGTGGGGGGCGTCCCGGGGGACCCCCAGCTCCCCTCCGTCGGGCCCTGGCCCCTCTGCGGGAATGGCTGGAACCCGGCGTCTCTCCTGCTGACCGCGGGGGCCGGGCTGGCTCTGTGTCCACTCTCTCGAATGGCCTTTGTGGGATGTCGTTCCTGTGTCCCGGTCGAGCCCCCACGCGGACGTCCCCATGGGCTCTTCTGGGCAAGGGCGTGGGGTGGCCAGCACTCAGCCTGAGGTGGAGAGGCCGTCCCTCACCCCCAGGCTGGGAGGGGCCGGCGAGGGTCCGACAGGCTCCCCAGGAATCACAGGGGAGCCCTGGTCCGTTTCAGGGCCCAGAGAGGACGACACCCCTTCCAGCCCCGTCGGGGGGACTCAGGAGGGACCGGACCTGCCGGACCTGTTCGTCCAGCCCCCAGGCTCCTGGGGTGGGGGGGTCCCAGCCTGGGGTCTCCTGCCCTGAGCCCCTCCCCCTCCAGCAATAAAGAAATAAAGCAGGGAACAGTCTGCCTGGGTCTTTCCTGGCCTTGCGTGTCTGGGGATGAGTGGGGATGGCGGGGGGTGAGGCGCAGGCCGGGACGGGGTTCGGGCTTCTGCACCTGAACAGCCCATCACATTTGGGGACCAGCACACATGATGGGGGGGCTCTTTTCAACCTGAAGAAGGAGATAAGAGGGCACAGGGGCAGCCTGCCAGTTCATACTGTGGGGCAGCACCCAAACTCCACAAAGGATGAGAAATGAAAACTCGCTGGTCACGTCACCTAGTCAATATTGACAGAAAACCGTCAGTAAGTTACTTTCCGATCCAATTTCATGCTCTCTGCAAAATGCGGCCCGTGACCCTCCAGGTCGTCTTCCAGGAACTTGAGCGCGATCGCTACCACCGGAAAGTCCCGGGGCTTCAAGCGTCATGTGCCTGTGAGTGCGTGGCTCTGCCCTGGATGATACGACAGAGATTTCCCCCGGGTCGTGGTCTGGGCGAAGGCAGCAGAGGTGGAAAGAAACTTGTTTTCCACTGACTTTAACGTACAGAGCCACAGAAACAGGGATTTTCAAATAACAAACTTTACATATAACAATATATACACATGTTTATATATGTGCCCAGTTATATATACATGTTATATGTCATTTTACGTTACATTTTATGTAACATTTATGTTACAGCAGGCTCCCGGCTCCGAGCTGTCAGCCCAGAGCCTGACGCGGGGCTCGAACCCACGAACCGCGAGATCGTGAACGGAGCCGAAGTCGGGACGCTTAACCGACTGAGCCACCCAGGCGCCCCTGAAGTTTTTAAAATATAGATGGAACGGAACGTTTCTAAAAAAAGATCGATTACCAATATTGGCTAAAAGGAAAACTCGAACAAGATTTGTAAAACATGTTTAATTGAGGAACGGTTGACATAATGCTACTAGGTTCAGGGGTACACTGCCGTGATTCAGCAGCTGTACCCTACAGAATGCTCACCACCTGTCACGGCACAGGGTTGTTACAGGATTATGGGCTGTATTACCTGTACTTGCCATCCCGTGACTTATTCATTTTATAACCGGAAGTTGGCACAGCTCAACCCCCTTCCCCTCTTCTGTCCAACTCCCTCCCGCCTCCCCCTCTCTGGGAACCACCAGTTTGTGGTTCTGTATTTATGTATTTATGTCTTCGTGTTTTGCTTTGCGGTTTGTTTCTTCATTTGTTTTGTTTTTTAGATTCCACATATGAGTGAAATCAAATGGTGCTTGTCTTTCTCTGTCTTTCAGTTATCATAATACACTCTAGGTCCATCCACGTTGTCACAAGTGGCAAGATTTCACTCTTTTTTATGGCTAGGTAATATTCCATTGCATACACACCCATCTTCTTTATCCGTTTGCCTATGGAGGACATTTGGGCGGCTGCCCATCTTGGCCATCGTAAACGGTGCTGCCGTGATCATGGGGTACGTGTATCTTTTGGAATTAGTGTTTTCATTTTCTTCAGGTAAGTACCTACAAGTGGAATTTCTGGGTTGCATGACATCTCTATGTTTAATTTTTACCAAGAAAACTTTAAAAGAACAATAACTATAGAAAATAAGAAACAGTTCCAGATCTTCTGAACGTATGGGTGAGAACCAGCACGCTGCCATCAGATGGTTCCTGGATCACGCAGTCGTTCCAGGGTGTAGACATAGATGGGTGGGAAATTGCTGGATTCTCCTATAACAGAGCTGGGGGATGAGGGCACAAGAGAAGAAAGGAGAGGACAACCATCCTTTTGCAACAAAGACAAATGTCTGAATAATTTATTAGCAGGCTGAATCCAACAATGAATTCAATACATCATGATTTAACCCAGACAGTGAAGGACATTTCCATATTAGGAAATACCAAAAACTCACTGGCTAAGAGATTAAGGGTGACATGTGCATATAAGCACTTTTAATTGATTTTTTTAAATATATTTCGGGACGCCTGGGGGGCTCAGTCGGTTGAGTGTCCGACTTCAGCTTAGGTCATGATATCTCTCGGTTGGTGAGTTTGAGCCCCGCATCGGGCTCTGTGCTGACAGCTCGGAGCCTGGAGCTGCTTCCGATTCTGTGTCTCCCTCTCTCTCTGCCCCTCACCTGCTCGTGCTTTCTCTCTTTGTCCCAAAAATAAATAAACATTAAAAAATATATATACATATTTCAAAAATATCATACCCTCTCATGAGGCAAAGTTCTCACATATCAAGAGAGTCATTCAACAGAAGCTGGTTTATGCTGCATTAACAAATGAACTTAAAATCTCAGTGGCTGCAAACATCAGATTTATTGATTGTTTACGTGCAATTCCCGTCACAGGTTAGCAGGGATACTGCACCTCAGGGCCACTCAAGGATCCAGGTGATCAAACAGTCACCCCCAGGAGGTTGTTGGTCACCACGCTACAGGGAAAACACAGACACCCACAGGGCCTCAAACCGTTGTTCAATGCTCCACCCTGAAAGGCACACACATCCCACCCGGCACCCCCCCCCCCCCCCCCCCCAACCATTGGCCAGAAGTCACTCAACGAGGAAGCCAAAAATGCAACCCTTAACATCCCTAAACTGATCATTAACAAAACAAAATGAAACAAAACAGACAAAACAAAAAAAAAAGTAAGCAGCTGACATCATTCTTAATGGTGAGAGACTAACTGCTTCCCCCTAAGACTGACAGCAAAGTAAGGTCGGCCTCTGCCAGTTTTCCTCTTCAACATCATGCTGAATGTCTTAGCGCAGTAAGATAATCATAAGAAAGGAAAAGCATAAACACTGGCAAGGAAACATCTAGCATGACTGACAAAGCGCGAAGGAGAGAAGATACAAATTTTAACTCAGGAATGAAAGAAGGGATATCATCACAGCCACTGCAGGAATCAAAGGATAATAAGGCAATACTATGAATGCTTCTGTATACATACATTTGACAACTTAGATGAAATGGACCAGTTCCTTGAAAAATACAAACTACCCGGGAACGCAAGCTGGGGCAGCCGCTCTGGAAAACAGTCTGGAGGTTCCTCAAAAAACTAAAAATAGAACTACCCTATGACCCAGCAATTGCACTACTAGGTATTTACCCAAGGGACACAGGTGTGCTGTTTCGAAGGGGCACATGCACCCCCATGTTTATAGCAGCGCTATCGACAATAGCCAAAGTCTGGAAAGAGCCCACATGTCCATCGGTGGATGAATGGATAAAGAAGATGTGGTATATAGATACAATGGAGCATCACTTGGCAATCAAAAAGAATGAAATCTTGTCATTTGCAACTCCATGGGAGGAACTAGAGGGTATGTGCTAAGCGAAATTAGAGAAAGACAAAAATCATATGACTTCACTCATATGAGGACTTTAAGAGACGAAACAGATGAATATAAGGGAAGGGAAGCAAAAATCATATAAAAACTGGGAAGGGGACAAAACAAGAGACTCATAAATATGGAGAACAAACTGAGGGTTACGGGAGGGGTTGTGGGAGGGGGGATGGGCTAAATGGGTCAGGGGCACTAAGGAATCTACTCCTGAAATCACTGTTGCACTATATGCTAACTAATTTGGATGTAAATTTTAAAAAATAAAAAATAAAATTAAAAAAAAAGAAAAATACAAACTACCACAACTCATCCAATATGAACTAGATAATCTGAATAGCCCTACACCTATTGAGAAAATTGAATTCCTAATTTTAAAATTCCACAAAGAGACATTTCCAGGTCCAGGTGATTTCACAGGAGAATGACACTAACTTTGTAAAGAATTAGTGTGAATGCTACAAAACCTCTTGCAGAAAATAAAAGAGGAAAGGACATTTTTCAGTTCATTTTATGAAGCTGATATTACTCTGATACCAAAAGCCCACAAAGATTTTTTTTTAAAAAAGGAAAACTACAGCCTAATGTTTCTTATCAATATAGATGCAATTCTTAACAAAATATTAACAAATGGAATTCAGCAACGTAAAAAAAAAGAATTATACACCATAACAAAGTGGGATTTATGCCAGGGATGCAGGGCTCCTTCAGCACTTGAAAACCAATCAGTGTAACCCTCTGTATTAGTAGGCTAACAAGGAAAAATTATATGATCACATCAATCAACGTAGAAAAAGCATCTGACAAAATTCGGCATGCCTTCATGATTTTTTTAAAAAACTCAGAAACGTAGGAATAGAGGGAGCTTCTTCAGCTTGATCAAGGCATCTACATAAAACTTAGAAACGTGGTACTTACTGGGAAATGATGAAGACTCTCATCAATGATGAATGGATGGTGAATACTCAGGAAAGTGGCAAGGACACCTGCTCCCAACTCTCTTATTCATCAGAGCGCAGGAAGCTCTAGCCAGGGCAAGAAGTCAAGAAAAGGTAACAAAAGACATACAGATCTTAAAGGAAGAAATGAAAGTATCTCTATTTGCAGATGACACAATTATTTATGTAGAAAATCTTAAGGAATCAACGAAAACAAAAACAAAATCTCCTAGAATTAATGAGATCACCAACGTGGCAGGATACAAGATAAACATACAAAAATCAATTACATTTCTACATACTAGCAATGCACATATGGACACGGAAATAAAAAACCAGCACCATTTGTAGGCGCCTGGGTGGCTCAGTTGGTTGAGCGTCTGACTCTTGATTTCGCCTCAGGTCATGATCCCACGGTCATGAGATGGAATCCTGAGTCGGGCTCCACGCTAAGCATGGAGCTTGCTTAAGATTCTTTCTCTCTCCCCACCTCTGCCCTTCTACCCTGCTCATGGTCTGTCTGTCTGTCTCTCTCTCAAAAAAAATTATATATATCTATATCTATATCTATATATATAGATATATATAGATATATATCACACCATTTATAATCACTCCCAAAAAAGTGGAACACTTCAATGTAAATCTAATGAGACATATACAGAATCTGTATGTTGGAGACTATGCAATCTTGCTAAAGGAAACCAAAGAAGATCCAAATAAGCAGACTTACTGTGTTTATGAGTTGAAAGGCTCAACATAGCAGAGACGTCAATTCTCCTCAAGTTGATATATGTTTTTTAGTACCATTCCTATCAAAATCCTAGGGGGGTGTTTTGTAGACATAGTTAAGATTATTCTAAGATACATATGGGAAGGCAAAGTACTAGAGTATCTAAAATAACTTAGAAAAAATAATAAAATGGAAACTGTCAAATTTTTTTTTTAATTTTTTTTTTCAACGTTTATTTATTTTTGGGACAGAGAGAGACAGAGCATGAACGGGGGAGGGGCAGAGAGAGAGGGAGACACAGAATCGGAAACAGGCTCCAGGCTCCGAGCCATCAGCCCAGAGCCCGACGCGGGGCTCGAACTCACGGACCGCGAGATCGTGACCTGGCTGAAGTCGGACGCTTAACCGACTGCGCCACCCAGGCGCCCCTAAATTTTAAATCTTATGATACAACTCAAACAATCAAGACTGTGGTATTTGCAGAGGCACAGACCCACAGATCAGTAGAACAGAGCAAAGGACCCAGAAATAGATTCGCACAAATACACCCAACTGACCTTGCTGTCTGGAGAATTTTTAAAACTCCAGTTTTTAAAATCCGGAGTGGGGCATCCCTAAAACCATGCTAAACCCTTCCTAATTTGTGATCGAGCTCAGGCAAGGCTCCCATCACACAGTGGCCTCTGCTTGTCTCATTCTCCACGGGTTTCCTCCTAGGAAGGAGCCTTTTTTCCCCTCCAAATCACAGCCCGGCTCTGCTTGACTAGCCGGGGGGCACCTTGGAGATTCTGCTACTGCCCACTTTCCGCCTAATTGTCAGCTGCTCCCTTCGAAACCCTTCAGCTGAGCTGCCTGGTCGGGGGTTGGGTGGGGAGCTGTGACAACGGGACACCTGTTCCACTCCAGAAGGATGCGGAGATATTGGGGTTCAGAGCAAACAGTCGTAAAGCCCTGTGCGACAAAAAGTCTCATGAAAGAATTCTTGAGACATCTTTGGTGCTTTATTAAAGCACGGGGACAGGTCCGTGGGCAGGAAGAGCTGTGAGAAGCGACTGCTTACCCACCGCCAAGTCTGGAGGGGGCTGGGGACAGCACAGGCCTCCAAGGGATTTGGGAGCAAGGTTTCCAGGGCCCCGAGAGGGCTCACTATTGTTGGGAAAAGGTCACATATTACCGTATTACCGTTTAGCAAACCCTCAGTCATGAGACCTTTCAGATGCGTATCAGGGGACTTTACGCTTGGAGTCTGATTGCTACCTTATATCTTGGGGGGTAGAGGTGAAGGACGTTTCCGAAGGGATTTTTACGCGATAAAGGACACTTACAGGATCCCGGAGGTCGGGATGAGGTTAAGCTAAGATCGCCTTTTGCCCCTGGCGAAGTGTCATCATCGAGGCAGCTGGGCTCCCAGAGGGCGGTGACTCTGCCTGTCCCAGGGACTTGTCCAGGGGCTGGACGCAGTGAGGAAATTTAAGCTTTTCCTTATGCCTTTGTTTCCCACATCACAGAACACCAGTCCCCACGACCCACACTCCCGTAGACAGCCCTGTTGTGGTCCTTTCCGTGGCCCGTCCCTATCTTTTAAAAAATTGAAGTCTGTTTCCCGCCTTAAGCGCCAAGCTCGGGAGCAGCTCAGGGCTGTGTCTTCCGGGGCCTCAGGGGGCATGTGGCTCCGGGACCTCACAGGTGGAGTCACCAGCCACACTGATGACGGATCGGCCTCCAGGGTTTCACGATCTGGTGTCGCCGCAGAGGGATGCCTCGCCCTCTCTGTTACCCTAACGCAAGAAGGAAATCGGTGACCTACCAGAAGCATCGGCAGGACTGGAGCTGAAGCGCGCACAGAATGAGTAGTTTCAAACCCAAGGGGAAAGTGTCAGCTCACTGCTAAGCAAGACATCTCGTGGGTTTTCTCACTTTGAAATCGGAAAGATTGAACTCAAATGCAGAGACTTGCTCCCACAGAAGGAAAAGATACTGGTGGCTCCATGGTGACGGGCGTTGATGTCCCCAGGATGGCCACTTGGTGGCACCCGAGCCCTCTTAGTGCGTAAACACACCCTGGGCCGCGCTGTACAGAGACTGGCGGGACACTCTACCCGAGTGGCTCAAACGTCCTGCGGCACCTTAACTCGGGAAACTCTAGGCCACCCTCGAACCCTCCCCTAAGCAGCCACTTTGGACTATCACTCTCATTAGAGTCCTTCGGCGGCTCCCACAGCGCGGGCTTGATCTCTAGTCTGCCAGGATGCGTCAGCCACGCGTTTAAGCCAACCAGGGCTTTCTGGGTTAGCCTCCGACATGGCCGTGACGGTCCCGGGGCCACCAAGGCCAGGCGTGCACAGTGACCATCGTGCGTGAGCACAGAATCACCTGCCCAGGTGCCTGCCGTCCTGTCCAGCACGGCCGTCCTGTCCCCAAGACCCACCCCAGGATGCACACCCTAGACCCCTCCCAGGGCAGAGGAAGGCCCAGAGGAGCTGTGAGCTGTCACCTGAGATCCCAGGGCCCACCCGGGGTTGCCCGCGGGGACACTCCTTTGGTGAAGGCACGAGTGACCTCTCTGTGGTCAGGAGCTGGTGGTCTCACTGTGTCTGTGGGTGATGGCGGGCCCCAGAAAGGCAGGGCCGGGCAGCGCCTCCCCCATCAGACACAGGTGGGCATCATGATGGTAAGAGCAGCAGGCCTGTCCATGGGGTGGGGGGCTGACAGTCCTGCGGCTCCCAGGGCAAGAGAGGAGGTGGCCACAGGAAAGGGCAGCCTTGGGGCGGAGTCCGAGCAGGCCCGGAGCTCAGCGGACACTCCGGCCTTGAACTCTGATGTCAACGGCTTTATGATGGGGGGAGATGGAGGGAGAGAGGAACGGAAAGGTCTGGTCTAGCCCCCCAAACACACGCCCTAGTGCCTCCCGGGCCTCTGTGCGCTGTCCTCTCTGTCCCAGAGGAAAGGTCTTTTCGTTTCCAGCTTGCGTAAGTTTTTTCACTTTTTTGGAAAGGACAGGACAGAGCCCGTTCCGGGAAAGTACGTGACACCCACCGTGAGCAGCTTCCACAACCATGCATCTGGACACTGTCGTTCCCGGCTCTCTCTGACCTCGGCCCTCCAGGCCGGCTGGCTGCCCCGCTTCTCGGAGGCTGGCCTCCCGCGTGGGCTCACCTCCCCCTCCCCGCCAGCCTGGCCTTGGGGAGAGCGGGCGACCCCCACGGCCTCACAGCCCAGGAACATCGCCAAAATGTCACCCCGCTTGTGTCCCTCCACCAGCCGCCACCACGCAGACAAAATCCACATTATGCACGTGGTCCAGGGGCTCCTGTGACCTGGCCTCGGTGACCTCATGGAGCCTCCGCACCTTCAGCAGACGTCCGCGTTCCCACGCCGCTCGGACCTCTCCTCACTCAGTCGGCCGTCCCCTGCCTGCCTCAGGGGTCTCACCCATGCTGTTCCACCCACCGGAAACTGTTCCCTCCTCCCTTCACCCAGCCCCACCCCCCCCACCCCCCCCAGCGCACAGCTTGGCGGCCAACCCTTTCCGACAGACGGGCAGCATGTGACCTGTCACTTGTGTGGCTCTGTGTGGAGCCCCCAGACGGGAACTAAGTTCCACAAGTCTGTCAACCTCACAGTCTCCATCTCCCTGTGCCCGCGGCTGCCTGGAGTGTGCCGGAGGCCCGCTCGGTGACAGGCTGTGGCCCGCAGCTGCGCCAGCCCCTTCATGGTCAGGGTTTCTGGGCCGTTCTCCTGTTTCTCCTTCCGATGGACACAATCGCTGTCCTTCAGGCCCTCGTCCGGCTCCAGAAGCTTCCCCGCCTTTGGGGTCTGGGGCTCAGTGGTAAAGCCCGTCTTTGGCTCTGTCACGAGGTCAGATGCTCCGAGGCTGCTTCCGTCGGCCTGGCTCCGGGCTCCGGGCCCTGGGGTCCAGCTCAGCCTGGGACGTGCTCCCCGCAGGCCTCACACCTGCCCCCTGGCCGCCCGGACCACGGCTCTCCCCCGGATCCCTACGCCCGCTTCGGGGGGGGGGGGGGCGCATTCCAGGACGATTTCTGGGAGCGGGACTCTGGCCCTCCCGTGTGACTGGGAGGTCCTAACCCCCGAAACAACTCAATGCCACCTGGGGGTGGAGACCAGGACCGGATCCAAGGATGGGACCCCAAGTTACGGAAGGAGTTCCCACCCACGTGCTGTATCTGACATCAAACCCCTGGAAAACTACAGCCGAAACATCACATCCCCTGCCCCACCAGCCACCGGGCTCAGCCCGGCCGTGTCCCCAGAAAGCCCAGGGTTGACGGGTCCCCCGGCTTTCCTGCCGCCCCTGGGGCGTCCCCTCACAGCCCCGGGATGGGGGTGCCCGTCTGCGTGGCCTCTGCTCCCAGAGGGCGGATGGAAGGGGATCCCGCAGCCCCACCTGGGAAACCCAGGCCGACCGGTTCCCGCGCCGGCCCTGACCCACATAGGGCCTGACTCCAGCAGGCACAGCTCCCTGAAAGGCTGCTTTCTTCTTAGAAAAAGCGGGGAGGGCATGAAAGAACCCCACACTGTGGACTAGACTGAGGGGGGTGGCCATCGGACAGCGTCCAGCCAGCTGGGTCGTGCAGCTCAGAGGGTCCCGGGAGAGGGGGGTGGGCGGCCTGGTCCAAGTGGCCATGGGGTTGGAGAGGGGGTGTTGGGTACGAGACATGCTCATCATGAATAG
Source organism: Lynx canadensis (assembly GCF_007474595.2). Taxonomy (NCBI): domain Eukaryota; kingdom Metazoa; phylum Chordata; class Mammalia; order Carnivora; family Felidae; genus Lynx; species Lynx canadensis. Next base: position 92,252,941 of record NC_044315.2, read on the forward strand.
GAACAAACGTCGCCCGGGACTGGTTTCTGGCAGGCGTGCTGAGCGCTGTCTTCAGGGATTATGTGCCTTCCAGCTGTCACTCCCCACCACACCCCCTGGGACAGTGGGAGGTGAGGAGGGAGGACTGGGGGGTGGGAGCCCCCAGGGGGAGCACAGGCCGGGAGGAGGGAGGACGGGTGGGTCGGAGCCCCCAGCGGAGCACAGACCAGGAGGAGGGAGGAATGGGAGGTGGGAGCCCCCAGGGAAACACATGCCGGGAGGAGGGAGGACCGGGGGGTGGGAGCCCCCAGGGGAGCACAGACCGGGAGGAGGGAGGACTGGGGGGTGGGAGCCCCCAGGGGAGCACAGGTTGGGAGGAGGGAGGACTGGGAGATGGAAGACCCTAGGGGGAGCACAGGCTGGGAGGAGGGAGGACTGGGGGGGTGGGGGCCCCAGGGGAGCACAGACCAGGTGGAGGGAGGAATGGGAGGTGGGAGCCCCCAGGGGGAGCACAGGCCGGGAGGAGGGAGGACCGGGGGGTGGGAGCCCCCGGGGGAGCACAGACCGGGAGGAGGGAGGACCGGGGGGTGGGAGCCCCCGGGGGAGCACAGACCGGGAGGAGGGAGGACTGGGGGGTGGGAGCCCCCAGGGGAGCACAGGTTGGGAGGAGGGAGGACTGGGAGATGGAAGACCCTAGGGGGAGCACAGGCTGGGAGGAGGGAGGACTGGGGGGGTGGGAGCCCCAGGGGAGCACAGACCAGGTGGAGGGAGGAATGGGAGGTGGGAGCCCCCAGGGGGAGCACAGGCCGGGAGGAGGGAGGACTGGGGGGTGGGAGCCCCAGGGGGAGCACAGGCCGGGAGGAGGGAGGACTGAGGGGTGGGAGCCCCCAGGGGAGCACAGGTTGGGAGGAGGGAGGACTGGGAGATGGAAGCCCCCAGGGGGAGCACAGGCCGGGAGGAGGGAGGACTGGGGGGTTGGAGCCCCCAGTGGGAGCACAGACCAGGAGGAGGGAGGAATGGGAGGTGGGAGCCCCCAGGGGAGCACAGGTCAGGAGGAGGGAGCCGAGCCCTGGGGTGAGCCGACGCCTCCAGGAAGCCAGCAATGTAGGTAAACTGCTCTGACAGCACCCGCCCCCCAGGTCAGATGACACCCTTCACGCCCTTCAGACACAGGTGGGTGTCGGGAGGCCACGGCCTCCTGTGGGAGGCATTCTGGGTGCTCAGGGGCCCGGGCCAGACGGCAGGACTGGCCAGGGCAGCTGTCCAGACGAGAGGCCTCTGGAGGACACATACGAGGAAGGGATGGGAGCTGCCCGACCTCTCCCCGCTCTGGGCCCCGCGGTCATGGTCCCCCAGAGAGGGCCACTCCTGCTGCTGGCCCTCAGCCTGGGCCTGGCTTGTGCCCAGCAGACGCTAGAAGAGGTGCCCGTACAGCCAGGCTTTAATGCCCAGAAGGTAACCGAGCCGGGTCGGGTCCCAGCTCGGCCCTGGGACAGGGATGAGGGTCCTGGTGTCTCGTGGTGGCACTCCGCCAGCAGGAGCCGAGGAGAGAGGCCACGTGAGGGGCAGGGGCATCCCCAGCCCAGGCCCAGCATCTGCCCAGGCCACCAGGCACCCAGCTGAGCACTGTCACCCTTGGGACGGGAAGGGACCTGCCCATTGCCCACCACCGCGGGGGTCGTGGCTGGTGCTGGCTGGCAGGAACAACCCCGGGCCTCGGTGGTGGCCCCAGGACAGTCCCCCCTCCCCAGGTCCAGGCCAACAGAGGACGGAGCCTGGACCAGACACGGGAGGAGCTGAAGAGGGCAGGGAAGGGAGAGGCAGCAGGAAGGGGCCCAGGGGACACAGAGGGCGGCCTGACAGGGAAGGGCATTTGCAACAGGGACGGGCCACTGTCCCCCACGCTGACCCCCCCCCCGCACACCCGCAGGTGGAGGGGCGCTGGCTGACCATCCAGCTGGCCTCTAGCCGTGCACACCTGGTCTCCCCAGCCGACCCCCTGAGGCTCGGCCTCCATTCCATCTGGACCCGGGATGAGGATGTGACGTTCGTCTTGTTCTGGACGTAAGCGTGGCCCCTGCAGCTCCTCACGGGGTGGTCTTCCCAGGGGCCTCCCAGGGAACAAGGACCAGGGGTTAGACCCGGAGGGACACGGGGCACCGAGCTGCAGGCTCGAGACCGTCCTGAGAGGTAGGAGGTTTCACTTTAGAAGTCCCCAAAGCTTTACGACAGGGGCCATGGGGAGACACACGGGGTCCCGGTCCTCGGCCGCCGGCGTCCCTTCCCGCCTTGTGAGCTGGAGGGGCCGGGGCAGCACAGCAGTCAGTTGGTCAGGAACATCTACGGCAGTGACGAGCCGTGCTGAACCCAGAGACACTTACAACACTCTGCACCGGTGGCCTTGACGACAGTGAGAGCCACGTCCTTGCCTGCGCTGGGCCACAGACACCACGGCGCTGGCCTGTGCAGCCCCAGGGTCTGCTGGTACCCAGCCCACCCCCGCCCACCCCAGGTGAGAAAGGAAGACCGTGGGGCAGGGGGCCAAAAAGGCTTGGTCTTCGTGTGGAGCCCAGGTGACCGGGGACGGCCAGGACCAGGCCACCCACCCAGAGACCTGAGGCTCCGAGCCAAGGACAGACAGGTGTAAGTCGTCCCGGGGGCTTTGGTTCCGTTCCAGAAACCAGGAAGCCCCTGGTTCCTCACTCCTACCCTCTAGCCCCGTCCAGGCACCTCAGGGGCCCACCCTCTTCCTCCCTGCTGGGTGACCCTCGGGAACCCAGGTAGCCGAGGGATTCAGGCGGACACCTGGGACCTCAGCCAGGGCGCCTCCAGTGCCCCCGGGGGCAGAGCCCAAGCCGGCACCGTCCGGTGCCAGTAGACAGGGAGAGGCCGTGACCCCGGAACGCTCCCTCCTCTTTCCCCAGAGGAGAGGGCGTGTGCCAAGGAGTCAACGTCACCGTCCACCCGACTGGGCTCCAAGGCCAGTTCCAAGGCTCCTGTGAGTGGCCCAGGCCCCCAGCCTGGGTGCCGTGCTGGGCGAGGGGAGGGCAGGGGACGCCCGATGCCCTGCACCAGGGTCACGGGGGAAGCGCCGTGCCGGAGGGAGATGCCCTCCCGGTGCCCAGCGCTGTCCTGGGGGGTGGGTCTGGGAGCGGAGGAGAGAGGGCTCACCTGTCACCGCCCGGGGTCTCCCACAGGGGAGGGAGGCAATAGCATACACGTCTGCTTCGTCGGCACCGACTACAGTAACCTCGTTCTTTACGTCCGCCTCGAGGACGCCGGCGAGGTCACCAGCCTGTGGGCACTGCTGGGTAGGTGGTGGCTCTCCCCGACCCCGGGGCGTCTGCCGGGCCCCGTGCTCACTGCCAGCGGCTCCCGGGCCACTCAGAGCTGCACCCCTGTGGGCGCCCCTCAGGTCGGGCATCCCTGCCCGCACCGCTCAATCCCTCAGGAATTCATTCAGCCCATCTCCCGCCCGCTTTGCCTGTGTCCTGGGAGCGGGGACACTGCGCCAGAGCAGAAACCCTCCCCTGTCTTCGCCGGGGAGATAGCCTATGAGCCTAAAAGCCACCGAGTCACATCAGGCTCCAGAAAGTGGAAGTGCCGCGTACAGAAGACTGGGGGTCATGGGGGGAGGGTGTGGAGGGTGAGCTTCGTGGGGAGGGGGGCGCACCTCGTCCTCCAGACCAGACGGAGGGGAGGGGCTGTCCCAGGGATGGGCCCCACCAGAGCCAGAGCCCAGGGGGCGGGCAGCGGGGAGGGGCGGCCAGGTCCTGCAGGCAGCAGGCTGCAGGGCGAAGGGAGGACCCCCGGGGACCCTCCCCTGAGGGGCTAGGGCTGCACCTGGGCTGCCCAGGGTGGACCTGCTTTCGGAGGGGGGAGGCGGCCCAAGGCTAGATTGCGGCAACCAGCCAGACGGTAGGAGGAGGGGCCCTGAGAAAGGTCGGGGCCCGTGGGCTCTCGGCGTCCCCCCAACCCGACCCTGTGATTCCAGCCAGAACGACGCCCGGGGACCCCACGTGGCTGGGGAAGTACCTGGAGTACGTTAGGGAGCTCCGGCTGCACAAAGCCCCGGTCTTCAATCTCGATGGTGAGTGCGTGGACGCTTCCCCGACGCCAGGCCGCGCTGGGAGCATAAGACCAGGGCACAGAAAACCACGGCCAGCCTCTCCGGGGCCCATGTGGGCAGGCCTGCGCTGGGCGCCCTGTAACGTGGTGACCCGGGCACAATATCCGTCTCCATTCCGTGGGTTCAGACACTGAGGCTCAGAGAAGCTTAGAAATAAGGCCAAGGCCACACAGCAGGGCCCCTCACCCTCCCTTCCCTGTGCGTCATTCAGTCCATCAACAAACACAGGCCAGGCTGTTTGGGGGTGCGATGCATGTAGATGGAATGAGACAGACACATTGTCCAGCCCTTGTGCGGTTTCACAGGGACAGGGCAGTGGGGACAGGGCAGTGGGGACAGGGCAGCGGCGACAGGGCAGTTCACTGATCTGCTGGGAAAAGAGAGCCCAGAGCAGGGGAGCCCGGCCGTGCTGTGGGTCACCCACGAGGGGGGCTGGCTGAGGGGCAGGCGGGGTCGTGGAGTCTGGGGGTCAAAGTGAGGGCCCCGGGACCATGGCAGGACGTGGCTGCCTTGGGTGCTGGATGGCAGGAGGCAAGGTGATCCCAGAGAGGGACGGGCTGCGAGCTGTGTTTGCGTGATTTCTGAGTGGACGGACAAAGCCTCGGCATATCCCCATCCTGCTCTCTTCCCTCCACAGCCCGGTGTCCTCCAGCTGAAGCCTAGGTCAGGGCCGCCCGAGGCTACCTGCCCGGCCCTCCTGCCCCCTGCCCTCGCCTCTCCCCGCTTCCCCCACCTTGCTCGCTCCGGTGCCTCCCAACCCCCCGAGGCAGCCCCTCCAGCCTGGGCCTGGCCCCCACCTTGTCCGCCTCCCAGCCTCTCCCGGCCCGGCCCAGGGGCGTGAGAACGCTCTAGGAGGGGACAGGTGGCCCCCGGAAGTCTGGGCCACAGCGAACACAGCACTGCAGTCTGGCGGATGGGGCCACCCGTGGAGTCCCTTCAGGGACACGACCCTGCGAGGGGCTGGACTGTACCCTCTGACCTGCTCCCGCCACCTGGGTCCTGCTAGGATGACTCCAGAGAGGTGCCCTGGGCCCCGTGAGCCGATGCAACGAGTCCCCGCCCAGGTCAGAGGGCGCCGAGTGAGCACAGCACCAGCCCGTGCTCCCCAGAGGAGCCAGGTCAACACAGGCCCGTGCACCTGCACCACAGATGAGACATGCCAGCGCCGTCCCCTGGAAGTCAAGGCCACTACGAGGGCAGTGCCCGGATGGAAGGCGTCCCCCTCTGCCCAGGTGAGCCGGGGACCACGCGCTGCAGGGCAGGCTGTCAGGAAACTGGGTCAGGGGCCTCCATACTTACCGTCTGGAAATGCCAGAGACAGGTATGACCGGATCCCGCCCCAGATACGCCCTGGACAAAGACAGGGCCTCCCAGACCCACGCCTCGCAGCAAGGCAACATCCACGGCCACGTGAGGCCGGCACGACGGCAAGCTGGTAGCCGGATGTCTGGCTGTGGCTCCCTCAGCCCCTGGAGACGAACAGGTGCTCAAACACGATGCTTTCCTGCTCATTCGGCAAGAAATCTGCAGACCGTACGGGGAGAAAAAAATTTTTAAATCCTTACTCTGGGACGCTGAAAAACGACTTGAGAAAATGGATATGGGATATTCCTGCAGAGTCCTTCAACATCGTAAATATCTAATAATCTTCAAATTAACCTGTCTATCCGAGCAATCCAGTCAACGTTCCAGTGGGATCCTTACCCCAAACTGCAAACCAGAATCCAAAAGGAACAAAAGTTTTGAAATGTTTGACAGAGAAGTCATGCAAATACTGTGTTATTCTAACAAAATATGAACGTACAGCGATTACAATTGTGGGGAGTTAGCTCAGGGACAGAAAGAAAGATCAAGAAACAAACCCTAACAAGTATAATAACTCAATGTGGTGTACAAAGGGCCTGTCTTAAGGGGCATTATTTATTCAATAAACATTGTTGGGGGAAATGGCCAAGATATTTAGAGAAAAAAAAAAGTTTTGATACCTAACTCTTTGCATTATCTCAAAATAATTCCTGATTGATTCCAAATAAGCAAGAAACCTTGAGAGTTCTACACTGTGTGGAAGCATGGGATGGAATCCCACCCCGTGCATCCTACCCTACGGATGGGATGGGATGAGATCCTACCCCACACATAAGGGAAAAGATGGTAATTATGTTTTCGGCGCATCAAAACCATCCTCGCCAAAATTACGTATAAACCTGAACTCAATGTCGTCGACAAACTCGATAAAGGGTTCACGTCACATCTGTGAAGATATGTATCCAAGCCTATGACCGGGGCCCCTATGTGAGAAAAGTGGCACACACACACAGACAGCCCGTCCCTACGGCGTAAAAGGAGCTTTGACATCATAAGGATCCCAGAGAAAGATACGCTATTTTTACTTACCAAATCGGCAAGATTCCATTTTTTCCACAGCTGAGTCAGCACCCACTGTGTGGGGGTGCTCGCACTTGCTCGGAGAGATGGCCCTGGCTTTTGTGTCCTGTGGACAGACCTGCTCTTGGGCCTGAAACTTTTAGGCATGAACACGTTCACCTGCCCTTGTCCCAGAGAAGCCAAGGAACTCACGGATCTGCCGTGATTTCATCAGAGGGAGAAGGTTAGAGCCCCTCCAGTAAGACCCCTGGCCTTGCCCACCCGTCGGGGAAACGCTTCTGTTTGCTCGAGTCAGGTACTGAACCGCACGGCCCCCTCTCAGGCCTGACCTGAGATCGCTAACGCTAAGCGTCGCGCATGCGGGGCTTGTGGCTCACAGAACATCTCTTTTCTCCGTTTGGAGACATTCACAGAGTTCTGTGTGAGAGCCACTCGGCGAAACACAGGAGTGGGTGTGGCAGGATGCGGTCGAAGGGGCACGGGGCTTGGCCCCAGGTGGACTCGGGGACGAGCTGGCAGCCTCGTGCCTTCTACTCGGGGGACCGAGCCTCAGGATTTCAGTGTTTTATTTGCCGTTGGGGGCACCCTCACTGTATGGCTCACCGGCCGTCACACGGACCCACATTCCGGAGGCTCAAACCTCAGACGCGTATCCGCGCATCCTGGAGGCTGGAGTCCGAGATCCAGGCGGGGCGGGGCTGCTACCTCCCGAGGCGTCCCTCCTGGCGTGCAGACGGCCGTCTTCTCCTGTGTCCTCACACGGTCGCCCCTCTGTGCGTGCGTGTCCCGATCTCCTGTCTCAAAAGGTCAGGGCCCACCTCGTGACTTCACCGTAACTTCATCACCTCTGTGAAGACCTCGTCTCCAGGTAGTCACGTGCTGGGGTGCTGGGGTCAGGGCCTCCACGTGCGAACTGGGGGACACAATTCAGGCCTGACGCTACCTAACCCTCTTTGTTGTCCCATAAAGAAAAGCTTCGGGCCCTCCAGCCCCCGTAGGGACTCTCTAAGCCCTCCCTGCCCTAAACATACAGTGGTCTCTTCCACGATGGCATGCCACCACCCACGGGGGGCAGTTCCCCCTCCAGAGCCGCCCACGTCCCCCTCCTCGCTTTTAGCCCTCCTGGCTACTGAGGCACATGCACATTCTGTGAGCTGATCAACGTCTCCTCTGTATTTTAACCCTTTGCCCTTTGGGGTGTGTATGTCTTTTTCTGGGCTACAATCTTTCTCCATTTAAAAAATCATTTTGGGGCGCCTGGGTGGCTCAGTCGGCTAAGCATCCGACTCTTGATTCGGTTCAGGTCATGAACTTGCAGTCTGTGAGTTTGAGCCCCGCGTCAGGCTCTGTGCTGACAGTGCGGACCCTGCTTGGGATTCTGTCTCTCCTTCGCTCCCTGCCCCTCCCCCTGACTTGTCTCTCTCTCTCTCTCTCTCTAAATGAATAAACTTAAAAAAATAAATCATTGTATTTCTCAGAAATGACGTCCCGGCTCTCTACAGTACATGGGTCCCAACGTCACTGTGAGTAGACATTAAATAATCATTTTTATTCTTTATCCTGCACGGACCAAACTGGACACTTCCAAACGGCAAGGAGAAACACTTCCCCTGGGTGGTGTGCACGCGCCAGCCCCGGAAGCCAGGAAAGCGTCAGGACGCCCGTGACCCCGGGAACCTGCCGCCGGGCGTTCGCAGGAGCCGGCGGGTCAGAAGTACCGGCGGGAGAGCCGCGTGGCCTTGACCGACCAGACCTGCGCGGGGGGCCGGAGTGCCGCGGTCCAGCTGTATTCGGGAGACAGCAGCTTGGTGGGCTTGTGCGTGAAAAAATACTTGTTCAGGTGCCTCTCGTAGGTGCTGTTCAGCCCATCCTTGTGGTCCTGAGCGACCCCTTGCAGGTAACCTTCAATGAGGGTTAAGACCTCCAGGGGCCTGCCACCGATGACCGAGCCGTCATAGTAGAAGTCCCCCTGCCCAAACGGGATGCACGCTGCCGATTTGGGCCTCCTCTCGTAAGGGATGTCCTTGTTTTTAAAATACCACCAGGCATGGAGCTGAGCCACGGACGCGCCCAGGGTCTCCACCCCAAAGTCGTTCTGGAAGACCCTGTTGACGGTCATGCTGAACAGAAAGTCGACTTCGTCCTCAATGTGCCCTAGTATGTGCTCAGCCAGGGAACTCATGCGTGTGAGGTGAAAGTCACCCCACCGGTCTCCTTTGATGGGGAGGACCTTGAAAGTTCGGAGAGGATCGTCCACCATGATGTAAAAGACAACTCTGTAGCCGCTCATGAAGTGCTTGTTTGCTGATCGCATGAACAGCTCCAGGTACCGGTCCGCAGTCCTGCAAAACACACACGCGCACGGAGGAAGCCGCTCCCCGAACGCTCGCGAGAGAGGAACGCACGTCCCCAAACGTCTAACTTATGAGTCACCGACCCTCCAGGACCCCCAGCAGGAAAGGGGAGACAGGCCCGGTCTATAGTTTCGACTGCACTGGTCAGTGAGAAAGGACATATTGACCTGGAGAGTCTGGGGAAAAAAGCCTTTAAAGTTTTGGAACGACTGTTGGGAAGAAAGAAAATGTGAACTCCATGGTATCTGTAAAAAGGCAGCCAAGTGGCTTTAACGACCCGGCTAAGGAACGAGTCTTTGTTTTTGTTCAGGACAGCCACATACGGTGGTTGTGGGCAGCTCCGGGCAGCCTTTTGGAGGTAGAAGGTCCCCGGGCACTCATTCGTATTTTTTTTTTTTTTTTCCAGAATAAAACGGGGCAAACCGATGGCCCCTACCTGCCAGTAGCAAGGACAGCCAAGCCTATGGTGAGGTTCTGTCTCCCGTAGTATCTCCCCAGGACCCGTCTATTGAAGGTGCCTTCCCATATGACTGGGGCCAGCCAGTCCGTGATTGCTACAACATCAGGGCGTTTCCTGTTAACAGACGAGAAGCCAGTGAAGCCGGTGCCCCAGCGGAGGCCGTCCAAGCGACACCGGCTGACGCCTACAGAGCCCTTACCACGTGCCGGGCACTGTGTTGGTGTTCATTCGGTCCTTGCAGTGGTCTGTGCGGGAAGCACAATTATGGTCCTTGTTCTCGGTGTGCAGAAACAGAGGCACAGATCGGTGGAGCGAGCTGCCTAACACCGCAGAGCTGACACATGTGGGTCAGTACGCGAGACCCAGGACCTGCTGCTTTTGTCACCACGCCACCTGCCTCTGGGCCCAGGGACGAGCTCCTCTGAGCTCCGGCTCAGCTGAACTGAGGCAGCTCAGAGTCAGAACGCCCTCTGGTATTGCCTGAAGCCAGGGCTGCACGCACACTACCTCTGCGTCCCTATGCTTTATCTTCCCTTCCTCCTCTTTTTCTCTCCCTCCCCTTTCCCTAGAAGATCCAGAAGGTGCATGTGGTCTTTGGCCCGGCTTATTTCGCTTAGCCTGCTCGTGGGGAGGTTCTGTATTGTAGCATGGATCAGGAGTTCCTTTCTTTTGTGGCTAAATAATATTCTAAGGCATGGATTTTGTTTGTTCACTTGTCAGTCGATGGACGTTTTAGCGGTTCGCATTTTTCGGCGACCATCAACGGTACCGCTGCGAACATTTCTAGGCAAGACTTTCTGTAAACGTACATTTTTTTTTTAATTCTCTTGGGTGTGTACCTAGAGGGGAAATTTCTGGGTCATACTGTAATTTCACGGCTAACTTTTTTAAGAACTGCCAAACGTTTCCAAGCAGCCGCATCATTTTACGTTCCCACCAGTAGTTCGCAAGAGTTCCAAACTCGCTGCTTTCTCACCAACATCTCCTGTGGTCTAACTTTCGGAATCTAGTCATCGTGCAGTCTTTACGCCTCGTAGGGTGTGAAGCGGTATGTCACCGTGATCTGGATTTGCATTTCCCAGATAACTAATGATGTCAAGGATCTTTTCGTGGGCTTCTTAGCCACATAGTCGAAACAGCTGAATTAAGTCTTGGGGCAACAAAAGCAAAAGCAAACAGCTGGGACGACATCAAACTAAAAAGCTTTGGCACAAAAAAGGAAACCATCCACAGAATGAAAACGCAACCTACTGAATGGGAGAAGATATTTGCAAATGACATGCCCGATAAGGGATTAATATCCAAAATAGTTTTAAAAACCCATACAACTCAACACCAAAATACAATCCAGCAAGAAAAATAGAGGGGTGCCTGGGTGGTTCAGTTAGTTAAGCGTCCAACTCGATTTTGGTTCAGATCATGATCCCAGGGTCGTGGGATCAGGTTCTGTGCTGGGCACGGCGCCTGCTTACGATTCCCTCTGCCTCTCCCTCTGCCCCCCTGCCTCACTTGCGCACACACTCTATCTGCCAAAAAAAAAAAAAAAATGGACAGATGGGGGCACCTGGCTGGTTTCATCAGTACAGCGTGTGACTCTCGATCCCGGGGTTGTGAGCTGGAGTTGGGCGTGGAGACTACTTAACAATAAAATCGTTAAAAATAATAATAATACTAACATAATTTTAAAAAGTTAAAAATGGACAGATGACCTGAACAGACATTTCTCCAAAGAAGACATCCAGACGGCCAACGGACACGTGAAAAGATGCTCGACATCACTCATCACCAGCGAAATGCGAATCAAAACCAAAATGGGGTATCACCTCACGCCTGTCAGAGTGGCCAGTAGCGAAAAGACAAGAAACGACACGTGTTGGCGAGGATGTGGCCCCAAGGGACCCTCAGGCCCTGTTGGTGGGGACTTGAGTTGGTGCAGCCGCTGTGGAAAACAGTACGGAGGTTCCTGAGAAAAGTCTAAAACAGAAATTTCAATGTTTATTTATTTTTGGGACAGAGAGAGACAGAGCATGAACGGGGGAGGGGCAGAGAGAGAGGGAGACACAGAATCGGAAGCAGGCTCCAGGCTCTGAGCCATCAGCCCAGAGCCTGACGCGGGGCTCGAACTTCCGGACCGCGAGATCGTGACCTGGCTGAAGTCGGACGCTTAACCGACTGCGCCACCCAGGCGCCCCCTAAAACAGAAATTTCAAAACAGAAGTAATTCCACTTCTGGGTATTTACCCGAAGGCAATGAAAACACTAATTCTAAAGCTACATGCTTCATCATGTTTATAGCAGCATTGTTTACGACAGCCAGGGTGTGGAAGCAGCCCGGGTGTCCATCAGGAGATGAACAGAGAAGATGTGGTGTGTTCACACAATGGGGTACTAATCAGCCACAGAAAAGAATGAGATCTCGCCATTCGTGACGGCACGGAAGGAGCTAGAAGGTATTGTGCTAAGCGGAACAAGTCAGAGACAGACAAGCACCATGTGATTTCTCTTATACATGGAATCTGACAAAACAAATGAACAAAGAAACAAAAAAAAACAGACTCCTTAAATGCAGAGAACAAACCGGTGGTTGCCCGTGGGGGGGGGGGGGCATTGACAAAACAGGGGACGGGGAGTGAAGTACAAACCTCCAGTAATAGGAAAAGCAAGTCACGGGACGAGAAGTACGGCACAGGGAATACGGCCCACGACACTGTACTGAGTCTGTAAGGGGACGGTTGGGGCCACACGGAGGGTGGGGGGGTGGGCACTTTTGTTGTCTTCTCCGGGGGCAATGTCCCCCGTGTACAGGCCATACTGTCTTTTTCTCTGCCTGTCTGGTAATTTCGGGTTGAGAAACGGATCATTTCAAGAATGTGGCAGTCTAGAAACCTGATTCTTTCTAACTGACCAGGGATTTCAGCGAGACCATAAATAACAAAGAAAACAGACTTTAGGGGGCTCCTGGGTGGCTCAGCGCGTTAAGCGTCCGACTCTTGATTTCGGCTCAGGTCATGATCCTGGGGTCGTGAGACTGAGCCCCGAGTCGGGCTCCACGCTGAGCACGGAGACTGCTTAAGATTCTCTCTTTCTGTCTCCCTCTGCCCCTCTCCCCCACTTGTGCTCTCTCTCTCCCTAAAATAAAAAAAAAAAAAAAATACAGTCTTTATAAAAGTCATTAAACAAAGGACCGTAACGACATAACGAGAAACAGGAAACATACCCAGGGTGGGGGGAGGGAGGTCTGGCTCAAGACTGTCGCAGAGCCAGAGAGAGCACCCGGTCCAGGGCGAGTTATAATGCCGGAACACTTACTTTTCTTACTGAGTGTCACCTCTTTCTTTTTTTTTTAAATTTGAGTTGGACGCTTAGCCAATTGAGCCCCCCAGACGCCCCTACGCCTGTCTTCTTTGACCTAATGGCTCTGTCTTGGGGATCTGTCCCACAGATCAACTCACATGACAGTTGAAAAGATCGACGTCCAACATGTGTCGCTGAAACATCATTGCAAAAGCCCCAAACCGTAGACAATCTAAAACCAGTAGGGAGTAGGGTGAGTGCCTGACGGTGCATGGCCCTGAAGTCCAACACTCCTTGGCCGTTACAGACGGGGATGGGGCTCCCCAGCGCGGGTGCCAAAATATAGAGGGGCCATCACGGCATCTTCAAGCCACCCCCAAAGACAGTCTGTCACTCACTGCGCCAAGACGGTTAAACCAAGTACCGCGTGTCCATATCGACGGCCTTAAAAACTGCAACTCCGGCCGCAGGAAGCCTCCCGGGGCAGCTATGATTGGGTGACCAGGAGAGGCCTATGGCTCCAAACTGGGCATTATTATCCTCGTGCGGGGGTGGGCATGTTCATTCTTACCCAGGATGAAACCAGTCTGAGAGCCTGAGTTCTTCTGCGGGAGGCCTGCGAGCGAAGGGAAAACCGAGTTATTATAAGTCACCCATCCGTTCAGCAAATATTTATGGAGCTCCCGCAGCGTGGCGGGTGCCGTCCGGCACTGGTTCCACGGCTGTGGCCCTACAGCCTTCACACTGCCCTGGGGGAGCTGAGGAGGCGACCAGTGGCCCCCAGGCTT